>NW_026521860.1:0-104640 GCF_021234435.1 Artibeus jamaicensis
CAAACGATAGTGTTTTATTTTTTTAACCTCTTCGGTTAAAATTCATTTGAAATAGATCTTACTTTCTTCATTGTTTAAGGAAGCTTCAACAAACAAGGCACATTACAAATGTGCTTTTCACACTTAGATCTTCTACAATTTTCAAGCACACTTGGATCTTCTAAAAACCTGACTCTGTTACATTATACAGCTAGTTCTGTTGCAGGAAAATGAAGCAACCAGACACCGAGGGTTTCTGGAGTACGTACGAGGTTTATTATTTTAACATGTACGGGGCCAGAGGAGTCAAGTTCCAAATTCTGAGCCCCAAACAAAGGATTCTTGGGGTTTTTATAATTTACAGGGTCTTCTTGTCTATGTAGCAAAGCGGGATACAGAAGCGGAATGCGGAAGTCAGTTCTAGCTATGGGGCAGAAGCAGAGGACAAAGGCTAAATTCCAAGGTCAGTTTTTAACAGCAGGGATGTCAATCTCAGTCCTAGCTAATGCACTGTTGTTTACTTATCCCAGACGGCCCCACCATTCTCCCTAGGGCGCCTGGGGCCTGGGCAAATAAAGGTTAAACAAGAGGTTTCTCAAAGTTTCCCATATCAATAATAGGGAGAATTATCCAACCTCTATCATTCAGGTTCTGTTTCAGAATCAATAAAACCCACAAAAAATAGTACAAATATTTTTAAAATAACATGAGAAAAAATGGCATTCAGTGTGCATAAGTATTCACTACAACCCAAAACTGCAAATTACAAATGCTTTCCAAGCTCCTTGGGAATTTTTTTAAAAAGTAACCATATTGTGATATAAAGCAAGTTCCAACAAACTTTAAAAGACCGAAATTTATATATATTTATATGTATTTATGTATTTATATGTGTATATGTATATATAATATATATGCACATATATGTGTATGTATAAACATGTATATGTTTATTGCTCTCACTGCCATTAATCAAGAAATCAGTAACAACACATAACTAGAAAATATTTTTATTTACAAATTATGAAATACACTTCTAAATAACTACCCCAAAATAAATCACAATTGGAGTTAGAAAATTATTTGCATGGAATGATAGTAAAAACACTTCTTACCCAGGACAGATCACTCAGGTTCGAAACATGATCACAGCTTCCAGTTCAGTGGTTTTCCACCTCAGGTGGACTTTTCCCCCAGGGGACATTTGGCACATTGTATGGAGACCTTTCAGATTGTCCTTGGGGTGGGGTTAAGGTGGGAGTTACTGGCATGCACTGAACAGAGGGAAGGATTACTAATAAGCACCTACAATGTGGAGAAAAATCCCCCAGGAGAAAATATGATCCACAGCAATGAGAAACCCTACTCTCTATGGAGCAGGATGGAGAGTCCATCAGAATACAAACAGCATGTGACTTTGCACCCCAGATCTGAAATCACACCTCTCTCTGGACAGGCAACCTGGAAGCTGAGAGGTAAACAACAACAACAAGACATAAATGAAATTGTCAGTCATCTTGCAAAGAGTGGGGAGGAATGTCCTTGGCTAAGAAGACACCCAGGGAAACTCAGAAGCCAAGGGAGATCTGATGCCTTAAGAGACTGCACCACAGTGTGACAAACCTCAGCACTGAGGGTCACTGTCTCCTTGCACTGACCATAAATCACTCTTCAATAATTGTTTCTTAAAATTACTTAGAATATACAATCTTACCCTTTTACATTCCAGAATTCACCATCTAATTCTCCCTTGTGAAAATGTGGACATTTGCCACTTTGTGAGTTCCTCAGGTAACCTACAAGGGGCACAATTTTACTTACAAAATACTTCTGATTTTTAGAACACCATTGCTCCTGGCCCTGAACTCATTTACGATGCTAAGAAGCATGTTACTATTTTATCTAATTATTAATGAACTTATAACTAGTACATTTTTAACTCTTCATATCTTCATGTTTTATTCCAACCTCTATTTTTCCTGCCTTATACAGCTAAACTAATGTAATTTTATTATTGCATGACATCTTATTTATCTTGACAATTCATGAATATCAACCTAAAGGTATCATAAATAATACAACAGTAAATTGTGTGATAAATAATATGCAGAAGTAAGTATCTTTTATACATACCAAGAATAATTAAAGATATAATTAAAAAACCAATGAATGGTGAACCCCCAAATTCGGTGTCTGGTCCAGATGATGTGCTCATAAAAAGTGGTTCCAGGGAACTGGTCACTGGCATTGCGAGCTGAGATTTGTACCTCGAAACAGTCTTTTAAAAAAAATCAACAGTCACTGACATTCCACTATAATCAACCACTTTTCCCCGCTGACCTGTACTAAGATGTTATTCCCCAAACTTCCCACGTGATGGCAGCAGAGATGCACGCTTGGGACAGGTATTAGTGGCTTGGCCAAACAGTTCCTTTGATTTTTATGTATAAAATAATAGTGTTTTATTTTTTTAACCTCTTGGGTTAAAATTCATTTATTTTTTAATTTTTAAAAAGATTTTTAATTTATTTATTTATCTTTAGAGGGGAAGGGAAGGAGAGAGAGAGAGAAATATCAATATATGGTTGCCTCCTTTCTGCCCCCTGACCGGAACTGGCCTGCATCCCAGGCATGTGCCCTGATTGGGAGTCGAACCACAATACTCTGGTTCACAGGCCCACACTCAATCCACTGAGCTACACCAGCCAGGGCAAAATGCATTTTAAAGAGATTTTACTTTCTTCATTGTTTAAGGAAGCTGCAACAAACAAAGCACATTACAAATGTGCTTTTCACACTTAGATCTTATACAATTTTCAAGCACACTTGGATATTCTAAAAACCTGACTCTATTACACTATACAGCTAGTTCCAACAAATGTCACATAACACACATTTATTGCTTCCTTTGCTCTAATCTGGAAACCAGGTAACTGGGCAGTTCTTACATTTAGACATTTTTAAATACACTTCTAAATACCGTGGCCATCAACAGTCATTGACATTCCACCAGAACCAACCACTTTTCTTGTTGACCAGAACTGAAGCGTTATTTCCAAAATGAACAAGAGATGGCAGAAGACAATCAAGCTTGGAACTGGTTTTCTGTTTCGTTTTGTTTTGTTTTCATTGACCATATTATACTATGGAGCAAGTTTTTTGTAAAAATCAGATTCTTTGAGGTTCTGGCCAAGATGGAGATATAGCTAGAAAATCTTCACTTCCTCGCACAACCAAAAGGAGGATAAAGACCAATGTACAATCAGTAAACAACCAGAACTGCCTGAAAAGCAAACTGCATGGCACTCTGACAACCAAAGAGCTAAGGAAACAGTCAACCAGACCAACCAGACCAGTGCGCCCAAACAAAAAAATATGGCCCAAATGAAAGAACAGAGCAAAACTTCAGAAAAGGAGCTAAGTAATGAGATAGTCAACTCATCTGTGGGAGAGTTCAAAGCTTTGGTAATCAAAATGCTCATAGAACTGATGGAGCTTGGTCACAAAATGAAAGAACAAATGAAGACTACCCAAAGTGAAATAAAGGAAAATATTCAGGGAACCAACAGTGAAATGAAGAAAATCAGGACTCGAATCAACTATTTGGAACTTCCAAAATGAACCACCATGTGAGTTACAAAATAATTTGAACTGAAAGATGCTAAACATACTATACACTCAAACTTAAGAACAAAAGCTGCCCCTCTGAACACAGGGGTTAGTCACAAAACCTCCAATTTGTACAAGAGTTGCACCCATTTTAGGAACTGAAAAGAGTAAATGAAGCCGAGACACACTGGAGGGAATATGAGCACAGACATGTCCAGAAGGGCACACACATGAAATGACAGTGATGTTATTTTATTTTCTTCTGTTCTATTTTATTTTATTGTATTCTATTTCTTGATGAAGGATTTTGAATAAATCGTATTTTCCCCTTATTTAAGGAAGCTACAACAGACAAAGCAAATTAACCTGCACACCACTCACAAGGTAACCGGACCATGCTGACATTTAGATGCTTTGGAACGCACTTGGAAACACCACTACCCTCAAAAGCCATTGATACTGCACTACAATTAACCACCTTTCCTGCTGAACTGCACTAAGGTGTCATTCCCAAAAATAGCCACAAGGTGGCAGCAGAGACCGACACTTGAAACTTAGGTCCCACAAATGGCTCAGCTGAAAGGTTCCTTCACTTTTTACTGTGAGATGCGATGGCAGGCACACTTTTCATTTTACCTCAAACACGGTGACTGCACAAGGTCGTCACCGTTCTCTTCCACTGCCTTCTGCCACCTTTCAGGTAATTTCACCATTCCATGGTCCCACGACTTTGTTATCTTTTGGAGCAGAGAACTCTTCCAGGTGGCTTCTGCAGTCTTCCAGGGAATGGAAATTTCTCCCCAATAAGAGAAATCCAGACAGACCAAAGCAATTGGCCACGTGAAGGTGCAAGGTCTGGTGAGCACTGTGCATGAATCAGGACTGTGCAGCCAGGCTGGGACCTTTTTTTCACTGGTCACCAAAGAGAAACATGCATTCTCACCTTATCATGAAGCTTCTGCTGACAAATTCCAGACTCATTCCCTCAGGCGGTGCTTTCAGTTGGTCTGACCTGGAGCAGTGCTTGTTGCAAGTCACCTGCCAGCTTTCTACAAGGAACTCCTTCTGCAGGACCCCCTCCAGAAACCACCACAAGGGCAACATCATCTCTCTCGGATGAAGACCACCCTTTGGAGGGGCCTGGTGTTGCTTCCTTAGCTGATCCTTAATCTCTCCCACTCCACGTTATTGTAACACATCAACCATTCATCACCCCTCACAATTTATTCTGGAAACAAAATGTTTTCCTTACATTTCGGTAGAGAACCACATGTGGATATGTGTTCAAGATGGGTCCCCTCCTTGTACCCGCCTAATTTCTGTGGAACCCAGACATCAGGGTGACTAACCTAACTGTGCTGGTGCAAATGATTTTCAGTGCTTGATTAGGATACTTTGAGTATGTTTCCTTTCTCTAGCGAGCCACACCATGGTCTGTCTACAGTAAACATCTGCCATGGATGGCTCTCCACTTCAACTGGTCTGTGGGACCCATGGGGCACCTGCACGCCAGAAATCTCTGGAATGACACTTGAAAATACACTTGTGACACGTTAAGGAAGCTACAACAGACAAAGCAAATTAACCTGCACACCACTCACAAGGTAACTAGACCGTGCTGACATTAGACACTTTGGAATGCACTTGGAAACACCACTACCCTCAAAAGCCATTGATATTGCACTACAATTAACCACCTTTCCTGCTGAACTGCACTAAGGTGTCATTCCCAAAAATAGCCACAAGATGGCAGCAGAGACCGACACTTGGAACTTAGGTCCCACAAATGGCTCAGCTGAAAGGTTCCTTCACTTTTTACTGTGAGATGCGATGGCAGGCACACTTTTCATTTTACCTCAAACACGGTGACTGCACAAGGTCGTCACCATTCTCTTCCACTGCCTTCTGCCACCTTTCAGGTAATTTCACCATTCCATAGTCCCACGACTTTGTCACTCAGAGCGATGTCTCCAAACACACCCCCAAAATCTTTCTTTGCCTTACACTTGCACCTTTCTTTCTTTTAGGCTTTATTTATTTATCTTTAGAGGGGAAGGAAAGAGGGAGAGAAACATCAGTGTATGGTTGCTTTTCATGCATCCGCTTATGGGAACTAGCCTGCAGGGAACCGACCTGCAACCGAGGATGTGCCCTGATTGGGAATCAAACCGTGAGCCTCTGGTTCACAGGCCTGTGCTCAATCCACTGAGCTACACCAGCCAGGGCTGGACATTTCTTGAAATGACGAAGCGTAAGGGGCTGAAAATGTTGCTTATGTTCTTCCATCTTCAGAGTGAAAATGGCCACACACACATTCTCTAGTTGTGATGAGATTTCTTTAATGCAAGCTGGTATGGCAGGTGTCACGATGAAGTCTAACAAAATAGATTCAAATGACGTAAAGACAAGTGTGTGAGACCAGAGCCAGGTGATGGGGTGGGGTGTGGCGGTGGGAGAGGGTGGGGGGCTGAACTGACATTTTTACCAGCACCATTTACAGCAAAGTTCAACTGGCATCACCGCCTCGAAGTCCTATACAGTATGTTTTTGCCTTCAAAACCTGAAGCAGCGTTCACTGAGAATAGATGACTAGAAAGTTCTGTTGTTTGGGAATTCTGAAATACATTTCTACAGAATCCCTGAAATAAACTGCCATTGGCATTACAAAGTAACTGGACCCGAGTGATGGTAAAGGTGCTCCATACCAAAACGTGAGAAAGAAATCTTCACTTTTGGATGCGTAGCTTGGAAACAGACCCTGGAAATGCACATGTTTTGCACCCAAACCAGGAACCTAAAATAGTAGATAAATCCAGGAAAGGGAAGAAACGAACCTGTAGACACGTCCTAAAGAGCAGGTACAGACAATGATGGCGGCGCTGGTACTTTACTTTGCTTTTTTTGTGTCTCTTGTAGCAGCATTATATATAAATTTTACCTCCACATTGTTTTAGGAAGCTGCAACAGACAAAGCAAATTACAAACGACTTTCAGGCACACTTGGCACTTGAAAACACCTGCCCGTATTGTGCTACAAAGCCACTTCCAAGAAACGTCCCATAAAACACGCTTATTCCTCCATCGGCCATTACTCTGGAGACTAGTCACAAGATAACTGTATAGTGCTGACATTTAGATGTTTTCCAATGCACTTGTAAATACCACTACCATCAAAAGTCATTGATATTTCCCTGGAATCAACCACTTTTCCTGCTGACCTAAACTAACACGTCATTCCCAAAATGTCCACGAGATGGCAGCAAAGACCGACGCTTGGAACACATACTGTACTGTGGGCTTGGCCACAAGGTTCCTTCACGTTTTCCAGTAAAATTCAATGACAGGCACATTTTTTCATTACCCTCAACAATGTGAGTGGTCCGTGATTTCATCATTTACTTCCATTGTCCTCTGCTATCATTCAGCCCACTTCACCATCCCATCTGCCCACAACATTGTTATCTTTCTGAGCACAGAACTCTTCCAGGTGCCTTTTGCAGTCTTCAACGGACCAGAAATTTTTCTCCATTAAGAGAATTTAGGAAAGTCTGCTGAAATACCTGGCAGTCGGAGGATACAACGTCTTATGTGTACTGTGGATGTATCAGGACAGCTGCGCCAGGCTGAAACCGTTTTCCCCTGGTCACTAAAGAGGAACGTGTTCTCTCGCCTTTTCCTGATGGACGATTGATTACACATCTTCTGCTGACAGATTCAGGACTCTTCCCCTGGGGCAGTGAGTTCCACTGGTCCAATGGGGAGCAGTACTTTGGAAGTAAACACTTGGTATACGGCAAGGAGCTCCTAGTACAGGACTCCCTAGTGATCCCACCATATCCACAGCATGACCTTCTTTGGGTGCAGAACACACTTCGAAGTGGCTGGTGGCCCTGATGAAGAGCACTGCCTTCGTGTTCTCACGATCTCTCCCACTCCACATTAGTGTCAGATATCAACGATTCACCCCCCTGTCCACGATGTCTTGGAAACATGACATTTTTCTCACATATGAGCAGACAATTTGATGTGGAAATGTGGTCAGGCATGGATCACCTTCCTCCTCCCCTCTTAACTTCTGTGAATCCAAACACCAAAGCAATTAATGTAACCATACTGGTGGAAATGAGTTTTGACACTTGCTTAGGGGTTTTTGAGTATGTCACCTGTCTCCCACATGGCATAATGTGCTCTCTCCTTGATGAACGTCTGGACTGGTTGGCTATCGACTGTGACTGGTCCATCCGACGTGTGGGGAACCCTCACACAAGAAATCTCCAACGAGAAACTTCGCGAACCACTTCTGACACGTTCAAGCCCTCACACCACCTTCTCCTACATGGCACAAACCTGGTATTTCATTCCATTGACACTTAACTCTCTTGATATGCCACAGTGTAATATCCTGAAAATATTACTTCTATTCATCCATCTTCAATATGAAAATGGCCACACACTCAACACTTCTGATTAGTTGTTTTTAATGCACACTGATAGGACATCCGTCATGATACAGTTTAACCAAAGGGTTTCAAATAAAGTTAAAGACAAATACGTGAACCTGAGTCTGATACAGGGTGCAGCCAGGGGGGCCCCCCCAAAAAAGATTTAGAAAGGTGTCCAGAATTCAAAGTGTATAGAAATATTGGAGAGACATATAAGATGTCCTCACCGCCCCCCCCCCCCAGGGGGAAGGGATGAATGGAGCCAGGCCATTGAGAGCTGTTTTGCATAGCAACAGTTTTGCAGCTAACCTCTGGAATGATTATTTAACATATCTATAACCTTTAACTGGTTTCATAGATATGTTAAATAGCTGTGGCCAAGTTTGGAGCCAGGGAGAAGGTTATGGCAGGGACTCAAGATGGGAACTAGGAGCTGCGCTCCTGAGTGAGAAGGGTTTGGACTCAGGAGGGTAACGAGGGACTCCTGAGTGAGAAGGCCTGTGTGAGAGCTTGGAAAGGACTGGCTCCGAGACAGGAAGGGCCCCCTTTGGCCTTAGGGCCTGAAAAGCAGCAGAGACTTTGACGTGCGGACTCCTGCAGCTTTGGTAGAAGAAGCCCACGCGGCTTTGGGGTGCCCTCCTTTGGCCGCGGAGCTTGAAAAGCAAGAGAGACTCTGACTGGAACTGGGTACAAAGGACTCTTGCCAGTGGACCATGAGAGGGTACCACAGTACTTTGGATTAACTCGAGATCCTGCCTGCACAGTGACACAGCTGACGGTGCCAGAGGCCTGCAATACAGACGTGTGCTCTTTTCCTGATTTACGGTACCCGGAGTTGGGACAGTGGGAGAAGGGAGCGCTGTGTGGGTGTAGGTGTACAACCTAAAGGACTTTGATATTTTAGTGGTGGCATTAGGCCTGAATAGCATTAAATAAACATTTTGTTTCCTTTTCACTAATCTCTGGCATTAAGAGATGTCTTTCCAATTGGCGGTGGACAGAAGGGCCCAGTAGATGTCAGTATTTTGTTTTTGGGAGGGGCCCCTGTTGTATAGCAGTTTTGGGCATCCCTAGGTGGGCAAAATATTGTATTGCCCCTCCCTCGGACCTCTTCTTGTTCGGTAACAAGTCCACATGATGGGAGAGTGAACATGGGTGAGGGACTGAACTGACTTTTCAGCCAACCCAGGATAAAGCAGGCTTCAACCAGCATTGCAGGGTGAAAATCATACACAGTGTGTTTTTTGCTCTCATAGCACTTAAGCTAGAATTCACTGAAAGTGGGTGACCAGAAAGTTCTGTTGTTTGGTATTCATGAAACAGACACCTAAATAATTTCCAAAGTGAACCAGCCTTTGAGATACAAAATAACTTTAACTGAAATATGCTTAACACACTACATGACAAAACTTAAGAAAGAAATTTTCACCCAGAAATACGCAAGTCAGAAACAGAAACTGGAAATGTACCAGTTTTTGTACCCGTGAGGAAACTAAAATAGTAAAAGATCCAGACAAAAAAAAAAAAAAGAGAGAGAAAGAAATGAAAAGAGCCCCAAGGCATATCCCTAAGGCCACATACACAAAACAATGACACTTTTGTTTTCTTTATGTATTTTATTTTCTATTTTACACCATGGTAGAGGATACTGAATAAACTTTACTTTTATCACTGCTTAAGGAAGCTGAAAGAGACAAATCAAAATAGGAAAGATTTCCAAGCACACCTGCAACTCGTCAAAGCTTGACTTTATTACACTACAAAGCCAGATTCAAGAAACGTCACATAAAATGCATTCATCGCTCCCTTTTCCCTTAACCTGCAAACCAGTCACCAGGTAATTGGACGGTGCTGATATCTAGACATTTTATAATGGTTTTGTAAATACCACTGCCATCAAAAGAGCCACTGATATTCCAGTGGAATCAACCACTTTTTCTTGCTGACCTGAACTGAGGTGTCATTCTCAAGAATGACCACGAGGTGGCAGCAGAGACCGACAGTTGGAAACTCACTGTTACTGTTGGCTTCACAAAAAGGTTCCTTTGCTTTTTACCGGTACAATGAACTTCAAACAGTAAAGTCAATCTAGGCGAAGCTGAGAAAATGAGCCCATCAACATGTCTGTGGGGGCACGTACATAAAATGAGGGGGGCTTGTGCTTTACTTTATTTTCTTTTAACTCTTGGTGGAGAATTTCAAATAAAATTTACCTCTGTGTTGTTTAAGAAAGCTGCAACAAAGCAAATGACAATTTTCAAGCACACCTGGAAATTGTAGAAACCCGACTCTATCACACTACACAACCAGATCCAAGATATGTCACATAAAACACGCTAATTGCTCTCCCGGCTGTTAATCTGGAAACCAGTGACAAGGTAGATGGACAGCCCTGACATTTAGACATTTTCAAATGCACTTGTAAAAGCCCCTGCGATCAAGCCCTGGTTTTTGTGGCTCAGTAGATTGAGCGCTGGCCTGCAAACCAGAAGGTCACTGGTTCGATTCCCAGTCAGGACATATGCCTGGGTTGTGGACCAGGTCCCCAACTGGAGGCATGTGAGGGGCAACCGATCAATGTTTCTCTCTCATACATTGATGTGTCTCTCCCTCTCTTTCTCCCTCCTGTCCTCTCTCTCTAAAAAAAAGTAAAAAATAAATAAAATCTATAACAAGATACTTCAAAAACAAAAACAAAACCGCCATCAATCAACCACTTTTACTGCTGACCTGTACTGAGGCGTCATTCCCCAAAATGGCCAGGAGATGGCAGCAGAGACCGACATTTGGAACACGTGGAACTACTGGCTTGGCAGAAAAGTTAGGTCACTTTTTAGCATCAGGTGCCATGACAGGCACGCTTTCCATGTTCCCCCAGCAACATGACTGAACAACGACTGGACAACATAGTCACCACTTTGTTCCTGCTACTTTTCAGGCAACTTCACCATTCCATTAATCCCACAACATTGTTCTCTTTCAGAGCAGAGAACTCTTCCAGGTGCCTTCTGCAGTCTTCCAGGAAATGGAAATTTCTCTCCATTAAGAGAAATTCAGAAAGACCGAAGTAATTGGCCACGTGAAGGTGCACGGTCTGGTGAGCACTGTGCATGAATCAGGACTGTGCAGCCAGGCTGGAACCTTTTTTTCACTGGTCACCAAAGAGAAACATGCATTCTCACCTTATCATGAAGCTTCTGCTGACAAATTCCAGACTCATTCCCTCAGGCGGTGCTTTCAGTTGGTCTGACTTGGAGCAGTGCTTGTTGCAAGTCACCTGCCAGCTTTCTACAAGGAAGTCCTTCTGCAGGACCCCCTCCAGAAACCACCACAAGGGCAACATCATCTCTCTTGGATGAAGACCACCCTTTGTACCCAGTTCCAGTCAAAGTCTCTCTTGCTTTTTTTCAGGCCACGCGGCCAAAGGGGGCACCCCAAAGCCGCGTGGGCCTCTTCTACCAAAGCTGCAGGAGTCCGCACTCCACCAAAAGCATGTGGCTGTCTTCTTCACCTGGCTGCAAACTCCTTTCCCCACCTTCCCCCCCCCCCCCCCCCCCCCCCCTCCCCAAAACCAGCCCCCCCCCCCCCCCCCAAAAAAAAAAAACAACAACAAACACCCCCCCCCCTCCCCCACCCGCAGGGATCTCCATTCTGGCAAAGCTGCGTGGTTTTTCCCTTTCACCTGGGAAAGAGGGGGTCCACACCCTGCCAAAACCACGTGGCTCCCTCTTTCACCTCACCAAGAGGGGGTCCTCACTCTGCTGAAACCGCGTGGCTCTCCCTCATCTGGCCAAGCGGGGACCCTTCATGTCTCGGAGCCAGTCTTTTCCAAGCTCCCACCCAGGCCATCTCGCTCAGGAGCGCAGCCCCTTGTTACATTCTGAGTCCAAGCCCTTCTCACTCCGGAGAGCAGCCCTTAGTTCCCATCTTGAGTCCCCTAGTTCCATCCTCAGTCCCTGCTACTCCCTTCTTCCTGGCTCCAAACTTGGCCACTGCTATTTAACATATCTATGAAACCAGTTAATAACCATTCCAGAGGTTAGCTGCAAAACTGTTGCTATGCAAAACAGCTCTCAATAGCCTGGCTCCATTCATCCCTTCCCCCTGGGGGGGAGGGGCGGTGAGGACATCTTATATGTCTCTCCAATATTTCTATACACTTTGAATTCTGGACACCATTCCAAATCTGTTTTTTTTTGGGGGGGCCCCCCTGGCTGCACCCTGTATCAACCCCAATACATTCAACAAAAAGAAAAGAAAAGAAAAGGCTTGCGTTGCTGTCAGAACAATTTCCATTATTACAATTTTTAACTCGCCCGTGTTTTCCTCTACTACTTTTTTCTAAAATAAAAATGGCTTTGTTTGATCCAGTTTACATAAACAATGGAGAAAAATAGAGTTGATTTAAAATCCTACCAAGAAGTAAAAACTGTTTTAGTTATCAATATCTACCCCTTCAGACATTGGTAAGTGGCCATTTCCTTTATTCTATTGTATTTTCTCCGGATTTTAGGTCCTTCTGATGGTTACAAAACTTGTAAATTTTCAGCTTTTCTCTTTTCTTAAATATGCACAACTTAAAACTATACAATTTGCTGTCAGTTTAGGTATGTAGTATTTTTATTATTCGGTTTGAATTATTTTCTAGCTCCATTGTGATTTATTTGGGGGATTATTTAGAAGTGTACTTCATGACTTTTACATACAAGGATAGCAAAGAGCAATAAACAAAGTTTGTGAAACATTTGTTGAAAATTGCTTGATAGCTAAATATAGTCATTTTTTAAAAAGTTCCAAGTGTGCTTGAAAAGAATTTGTGATTTACTTTGTTGCTGCTTACTTAAACAATGAGAAAAAAATTATTCCAAATTCTACCCCAAGAGTTAAAAAAACTGCTATCATTTTATGTAAATACACTTGCAGATATGTCGACGTACATGTTTCTGTCTGCTTTCTTTGAATTTATGTACTATTTTAGGTTCCTAATATGGGTACAAAACTTGTACATTTTCAGCTTTTATTTCAGATAATGTGCATTCAAGGGTGAAGATATTTTTCATAAGTTTTGGTATGTAGTATCTTTAACACCATTCAATGCAAATTATTTTGCAATTCAAATTGTTTTATTTTTGAGATTGTTTAGGAGTGTATTATATAACTACTAAATATAAGGACTTTCCAGTTACCCATTTTTACTGAATTCTAGCTTAAGTGCAAGGAGAGCACTTAGGAAAAGTACATGATTTCAATGCTGCAATGTTTGTTGAAACTGGCTTTATATTGGCATTAGTAAAAGATAAAAACTTTTTGGAAGATGGAGTCATGAAGATGCCTGAAAGATGGCAGAAGGCAGTGGAACAAAATAGTGAATACGTTGTTTAATAAAGTTATTTTTGAAAACATGTCTTTTATCTTGTCTTTACCAAAAAACCGAATGAACTCTTTGGCCAAGCAAAAAGTGTGCATCTCTGCTGCCATCTCGTGGGAGTTTTTGGAAATAACATGTTAGTGGCCGGTCAGCGGGGGGGGGGGAAAAGTGGTTGACTATAGAATATCAATGACTGTTGATCGCAGTGTTATTTATACGTATATTTAGTAACTCTTAAATATCAGGACTTACTAGTTACCTTTTGTTCCTGATTTCTTTTTTTAAAAGATATTCTTTTTTTTTTTAAAGATTTTATTTATTTATCTTTAGAGAGGAAGAGGAGAGAAGGAGAGAAACATCAATGTGTGGTTGCCTCTCATGAGTCCCCTGCCAGGAACTGGCCTGCAACCCAGGCATGTGGGAATCAAACCGCGATCGTGTGGTTCGCAGGCCCGCGCTCAATCCACTGAGCTATGCCAGCCATGCCAGCCAGGGCTGTTCCTGATTTCTATATTAACAGCAATGACAGAAAGAAACATACTGTATATAATTTCGGTCCTGTGAAATTCGTTAAAACTTGCCTTAGCACAGGACTGTCCCTCTGAAAAATGTCCCAAGTGTGGCTCTCTGATGCCATGTCATGTGTCATTTGGGAATAACAGCTTCGTGCAGGCCAGCAGGAAAAGTCAGTCATTGGCTATAGTGAATTTATCTACTGAGATTTAATGGAGTGTTATTTGAGAAGTGTATTTCATCGCATTTAAATGAAAGAACTTTCTAGTTACCTTCTGTTTCTGACTTCTACATTAGTGTCCTTGAGGGCTAGACTTTTTTTTATACTTTCAGTCATTTGAAGTTTGTTGGAAACTGGTGGGTGGTACGCATATGGTCATTTCCAAAGTGTTCTAAGTGTGCATACTGCTGCCATCTCGTGGGCATTCTTGGGAATGACACCTTAGTGCAGGTCAGCTGGCAAAGTGGTTTGATTCTAGTGGAATGTCAATGACTGTTGATGGCCTTGGTATTTAGAAGTGTATTTCAAAATGTCTAAGGGTAAGGACTTTCTCGTTACCTCGAGACTGGTTTCCAGATCAATGGCCAAGGGAACAATAAACACGGTTTATGTGACATTTGTTGGAACTGGCTTTATAATGTAATATAGTCAGGTTGTTAAAAGTTGCAGGTGTGTTTCAAAATCCTGCGTCATTAGCTTTGTCTGTTGCAGCTTCCTTAAAGAACGTGGGGGTAAAATTTAGTCATAATTTTGCACTAAGAGGTAAAAAAGTAAAATATAAGTGCTGTCATTATACGGATGTTCTCTTCTGGACGTGTCTATGGGTTTGTTTCCTCCACTTTGCCTGGAATTTTTTACCATTTTAGGTTCCGTGTATGGGTGCAAAACTTGTACATTTCCAGCTTTTGTTTATAACGTGTGCATTCAAGGGTGAAGACTTCTTTCTCAGGTTTTGGTACGGAGCATCTTTAGCATGATTCATGTCAAGTTCCTTTGTAATTCAAATAGTGGTTCATTTTGGAGGTCCTGGAGCATCTATTTCAGAAGTTCTGTACAGCAGAACTTTCTCCTCTTCCATGCACCGTGAATGCTAGCTTAAGTGCTATGAGAGCAGAAAACATATTATATAGGATTTCAAGGCTGTGATGGTAGCTGAAACTTGCTTTACATGGGGTTGGCCAAAAAGTCAGTTTGGTCCCCCACCCTCATTCCGCTGCCTGGTACCCCCCAGGTCAATTGGTACTGGTCTTGCATACTTGCCTTTAATGTCATTTGAAACCTTTTTGTTTGTCTGTATCATGACAGCTGTCATATCACAGTAGGATAAAAAAATCTCATCACCAAAACTGATGAATGTGTGTTTCACCCTCTTCTCACTGAAGATGCATGAACATAAGCAATTTTTCAACCCTTTAGGCTGTGTCATTTCAAGAAAGGTAAATGAGCTGCTGTAAAACAAAGAAAGATTTGTGGTGTGTATGGAGACGTTGCCGTGAGTGATGGAACACATCAGAAGTGGGTTGCCCAGTTTTGTTCTGGAGATTACTCTCGTGCAGTTGCCCCACGGGTCCGGCAGACCAGGTGCAGCGGAGAGCCGACAACAGCAGGTGTTTCCTGGGTCAGAGCACATCATGGCACATGGGACACGGGGGACATTCTCAAAGAATCCCAATCAGGCTTCGAAAATCATTCGCGCCAGTTTGGTTACGTTCGTTGCTTTGACGTTTGGGTTCCACAGAAATTAAGCAGGCTGGTGGGGGACCGCTACTGACTGCATTTCCATAGGGGTCCTCTTCCGAAATGTAAGGAAAATGTTTTGTTTCCCAGACCAGTTGTGAGGGGGGGATGAACCATCGACACTTTACACTGGTTGGAATGGGAGAGATTGTGAGCAAACATGGGAAGCACCACCCCTCCGCAGGGCGGTCTTCATTCAAAGGAGCTGACGTTGTGTACATGGTGGATTCAGGAGTGAGTCCTTGCGGAAAAGATACATAGTATCTTTACTATCATTCAGGTCAAGTTATTTTGAAATTCCAATGGTGGTTCATTTTGAAGGTTCTGTAGGAGTCCATTTTATAAGTCCTGAATGACAGAACTTTCTAGTCACCCATTCTCAGTGAATGCTGTGTAAGTGCTATGAGAGCAAAAACCCTATTGTATGGGGTCTCGAGGCTGCAATGCTGGTTGAGTCCTGCTTTAAATCGGGTTGGCCACAGAGTCATTTTGTTCTGCCCCCACTCCCACCTGTCATGTGACTCTGGTCCCGTGTACTTGTCTTTACAGTTATTTGAAACCATTTTTTAGACTATTGTGACACCTGTCATATCTGCTTGTGTTAAAAAACTCATCAAAACTGGTAAATATGTGTGTGGCCATTTTCACACTGACGATGCATGAACATAAGCAACACGTTCAGTCCCTTTGGTTTGTCATTTCCATGCAGGTAAAAGCACAACCATAAGGCAAAAAAAAAAAAGAAAAGAAAAGATTTGTTGTGTGTGTGGAGAAGGTGCTGTGAGTGATGGATCCTGTCACCAATGGTTTGCAGAATCTCACACCAGAGATTTCTCCTGTGAAGGTGCCACTGGCAGACCAGTTGCAGTTGAGAGCCTTGAAGACCAGATGTTAACTGAGGACAGAGCACGCTATGCCACGCCGGAGCCAGCTAACCTATTTAAAGGATCAAAATCTAGCCTCAAGAACCATTTGCACCAGCAGGGTTATGTTAATCGCTTTGATGTTTGGGTTGCACAGCAGTGAACTGCGGAGCAGGGGGATCCCTTCCTGATGGCATTTCCGCATCAGATTGTCTACTGATACGCAAGGAAAACATCGTGTTTCCAAGACAAATTGTGGAGGGGGGGGATGAATCGTTGATATTTACACTAATGGGGAACGGGAGAGATGGTGGGCACATGAAGGGAACCACCAGCAGCCACTCCCAACTGTGGTCTGCACCCAAAGAAGGTGCTGCTGTGTGGGATCACTAGGGAGTCCTGTACTCGGAGCTCCTCTCTGGAAACCAGGCAGTTACTTCCAAAGCCCTGCTCCCTATCGGACCAGTGGAACTCACTGCCCCAGGGAAAGAGTCCTGAATTTGTCAGTAGAAGATGTGTAATCGTCCATCAGGAAAAGGTACGAGAGCACGTTTCTCTTTGGCGACCAGGGGAAAACTGTTCCAGCCTGGCTGGGCAGTCCCAGTTCACCCACAGTACCCATGAGGTGTTGCACCGTTGGAATGCCAATTCTTTCCTAAATTCTCAGCAGCCTTTCCTAAATTCTCTTAGTGGAGAAAAATTTCTATTCCATGGAAGACTGCAAAAGGCACCTGGAAGACTTCTGTGCTCCCAAAGATAACAATGTTGTGGGCAGATGGAATGGTGAAGTTGGCCCAATGATAGCAGAGGACAGTGGAACTAAATGGTGAAACAGCTATCTAGTCACATTGTTGAGGAAAATGAAAAAAAAATGTGCCTGTCTTAGCATCTTACTGGAAAATCAAAGGATCCTTGTGGCCAAGTATGTTTTAAGTGTCAGTCTCTGCTGCCATCTCGTGGCCATTTTTGGGAATGACATGTTAGTTGAGGTCAGCAGGAAAAATGGTTGATTCCAGTGAAATATCAATGACTTTTGATGCCAGTGGTATTTACAAGGGCATGTGGAAACATCTAAATGTCAGGACTATACAGTTACCTTGTGACTAGTCTCCAGAGTAATGGCCAAGGGAGGAATAAGCGTGTTTTATGGGACGTTTCTTGGAAGTGGCTTTGTAGCGTAACAGAGGCAGGTTTTTCCAAGTGCCAAGTGTGTTTGAAAGTCGCTTGCAATTTGCTTTGTCTATTGCAGCTTCCTAAAACAATGCAGACGTAAAACTTATATATAATGCTGCTGAAAGAGAGACAAAATATGAAAAATAAAATATAAGTGCCATTATTGTACGTATGTGCCCTTTGGGACAGGTCTATGGGCTCGTTTCCTCCACTTTTGCATCAACTTCCTTTACTATTTTAGGTTCCTTGTATGGGTGCAAAACCTGTGCATTTCCATCTTCTGCTTCTAAGCTGTGCATTCAAGAGTGAAGGTTTCTTTCTCAAGTTTTGTTATGGAGCATGTTTACCATCATTCATGTGAAGTTACTCTGTAATTCCAATGGCAGTTTATTTTAGAGCTTCTGTAGGAGTTTATTTCAGAAGTCCCAAACAACAGAATTTTCTAGTCATCCATTCTCAGTGAATGCTAGTGTAAGTGCTATGAGGGCAAAAAACACATTGTATAGGATTTCGAGGCTGCGATGCTGGTTGAACCTTGCTTTAAATCGGGCTGGTAAAAATGTCAGTTCAGCCCCCCACCCTCTCCCACCTCCACACCCCCACCCCATCATCTCCCTCTGGTTTCAAATACTTGCCTTTAACGTCGTTCAAAACCATTTTGTTAGACTGCATCATGACAGCTGTCGTACCTGCTTGCGTTAAAAAAAAACCTCATCACAACTGGTGAATGAATGTGTAGCCATTTTAACACTGAAGATGGATGAACATAAGCAATGTTTTCGGCCCTTTAGGCTTTGTCGTTTCAAGAAAGGTCCAAGTGCAAGTGTAAGGCAAGGAAAGACTTGTGGTGTGTATGGAGGTGTTGCCGTGAGTGATGGAATATGTCTGAAGTGGAGTTTGAAGTTTCATACCAGAGATTTCTCGCCTGAAGTTGCCCCACAGGTCGGCGGACCAGGTGCAGTGGAGAGCCATCCAGGGAAGATGTTCACTGAGGACAGACCATGTTATGACACATGGGAGACCGGCAACATACTCAAAGTATCCAAATCAACCACCGAAAATAATTTGCACCGGCACAGTTAGGTTAGTCGCCCTGATGTCTGGGTTCCACAGAAATTAAGTGGGTAGAAGGGGGGTGCATCTTGATCCCATATTCACATGTGGTTCTCTACTGAAACGTAAGGAAAACATTTTGTTTCCAGAATAAACTGTGAGGGGTCATGAATGGTTTATGTGTTAGAATAATGTGGAATGGGAAAGACTGAGGGTCAGCAAAGGAACCAACACAGGCCCCTCCAAAGGGTGGTCTTCATCCGAAAGAGGTGATGTTGCCCTTGTGGTGGTTTCTGGAGGGGGTCCTGGAGAAGGAGTTCCTTGTAGAAAGCTGGCAGGTGACTTGCAACAAGCACTGCTCCAGGTCAGACCAACTGAAAGCACCACCTGAGGGAAAGAGTCTGAAATTTGTCAGCAGAAGACACATAAGCTTCATGATAAGGTGAGAATGCACGTTTTTCTTCAGTGACCAGTGAAAAAAGGTCCCAGCCTGGCTGCGCAGTCCTGATTCATGCACAGTGCTCACCAGACCTTGCACCTTCACATGGCCAATTACTTCGTTCTGTCTGGATTTCTGTTAGTGGAGAGAAATTTCTATTCCCTGGAAGACTGCAGAAGCCACCTGGAAGAGCTGTCTGCTCCAAAAAGAACAAAGTCGTGGGACTATGGAATGGTGAAATTACCTGACAGGTGGCAGAAGGCAGTGGAAAAAAAAAACTGTGATGACTTTGTGCAGTCACCGTGTTTGAGGGAAAATGAAAAGTGTGCCTGTTGTTTCATATCATAGTAAAAAACAAAGGAACCTTTCGGCCAAGCCATTCATAGGATATTCCACGTGTTGGTCTCTTCTGCCATCTTGTGGCCATAATTGGGAATGACACCGTAGTGCAGGTCAGCAGGAAAAGTGGTTGATTCTAGTGGAATATAAATGGCTTTTGACCATAATGGTAGTTACAAGTGCATTTCAAACGTCTAAATGTCAGCACTTTCTGGTTACCTTGTGACTGGTGTGCAGGTTAAAAGCAAAGGGAGTGATGAGCGTGTATTATGAAACATTTGTTGGAACTGGCTTCATAGAGTAATAGAGTTAGGTTTTCACAAGTTCTAAGTGTGTTTTAAAATTGTTTGTAATTTTTTTGTCTGTTGCAGCTTCCTTAAATAAGGGGAAAATAAACTTTGTACACAATTCTCTATCCTGAAATAAAATAAAATAGAACAATAACAATAAAATAAAATAACATCACTGTCATTTCATGTGCGTGCCCTTCTGGACATGTCTAAACACATGTTCCCTCCAGTGTGTCTTGGCTTCATTTACTCTTTTCAGTTCCCAAAATGGTTGCAAGTCTTGTACAATTGGAGGTTTTGTGACTAACCCATGTGTTTAAATGTACAGGTTTTGTTCTCAAGTTTTGGTATGTAGTATCTTTAGCATCATTCAGATCAAATTATGTTGTAACTCACCGGGTGGTTCATTTTGGAAGGTCTGTAGGAGTCTGTTTCAAAAAAAAAAAAAAAAAAAGAAGTACCAAGCAGGAGAACTTCCCAGTCACCCATTTTCAGTGAATGCCAGCTTAAGTGCTGCATGAGCAAAAAACATACTATAAATGATTTCCATGGTGCGATTCTGGTTAAAGTTTTGTTTATAAAAAATCGGCCCAAAAGTCAGTTTGGCCACCACCACCCTTGCTGCCCCCTCCCATCCTGTGACTCTGGTTCTCGAACTTGTCTAACTTCATTCATCAGTGTTGGGTTAGAGTATATCCTGACAGACGTCACACCAAAGTGCATTGAAAGAAAAAACTCATCAGAACCAGTGTGATGTTGTGGCCATTTTCATACTGAAGATGGATGAACATAAGGAGCAATTTTGGCACATTATGCTTTGTCATGTCAAGAAAGGTGAACACACAACTGGAATGCAAAAGAAAGACTTGTAGTGTGTATGGAGAAGGCGCTGTAGGTGATGAAATGCGTCAGAAGTGGCTTGCAAAGTTTGATGCCCAAGATTTCTCCCACAAAGGCGCCCCACGGGTCTGGCAGACCATTTACAGTTCAGAGTCGTTGAGTCCAGATGTTCACTGAGGACAGACCACTCTATGCCATGCGGGAGACAGGTGACATACTCAAAGTATCCAAATGCAGTGTCGAAAATTATTTGCACCTGCATGATTATGTGAATTGCTTTGATGTTTGGGTTCCACAGAAGTTAATCAGGATAAGGGGGAACTTTCTTGACCTCATTTCCACATGCAGTTCTCTATGGAAATATATGGAAACCATTCTGCTTGCAAGCAGATTGTGAGGGGGTATGAACTGTTGAATAATGTGGAACGGGAGAGACTGTGGGCAAATGAAGGAACCACCAGCAGCAGCCCCTGCACAGGGCGGTCTTCATCCAAAGGAGGTGATGTTGCCTGTGTGGTGATACCAGAGGGCGTCCTGTAGGAGGCGCTCCTTGGGGAAATTCGCAACACGTGCTGCCCCATCAGACCGACTGCAAGCACTGCCTGTGGGAAAGAGTCGAGGCAGAAGACGGGAAGCTTCGGGATGAGGTGGAAGCGCACGTTTCTCTTTGGTGACCAGGGAAAAACGGTTCCAGCCTGGCCGCGCAGTCGTGATTCATTCGCAATACTCACCAGACCTTGCACCTTCGCATTCCCGTTTAGTTCGGTATTTCTCTCTCAGTGGAGAGGAATTTCCATTCTCTGAAAGACTGCAGAAGGCACCTGGCAGAGCTCTCTGCTCCCCAAGGTAACAGTGCTGTGGGACGATGGAATGGGAAGGTGCCTGAAAGATGGCAGGGGGCAGTGGAACTGAGTGGCTATGACGTTGTGCAGTCACAATTGTGGGAGGAAATGAAAAGCGTGCCAGCCATCGCATCTTACAGTAAAAAGTGAAGGAACCTTTCAGCCCAGTCATTAATGGGATATGCGTTGCCTCTGTCGGTCTCTGCTGCCATCTCGTGGTCATTTGGGAAAATGACACTTCAGTGCAGGTCAGCAAGAAAAGGGGTTGATTGTAGTGGAATATCACTGACTTTTCATAGCAGTGTAATTTAGAAGCGCAACTGAAGACGTTCACATGTCAGGACTGTGCAGTTACTTTGCGACTGGTCTCCAGATATCGGCCAAGCGAGGAATAAGTATGTTTTATGTGACGTTTCTTGGTACTGGCTTTGTAGAATAATAGAGGCAGGTTCTTACAAGTGCCAAGTGTGCTTGAAAGTCGTTTGTAATTTGCTTTTTCCGTTGCGGCTTCCTTAAATAACACGGAAGCCAAATGTATTTGAAAGTATCCACCAAGAGGTAAAAAAAAAAGTAGAGTAAAATACAAGTGCTTTCATTTTATGTACACGACCCTCAGGACATGTCTACGGGTTCCTTTCCCCCACTTTGCCTGGACTTCATTTACTATTTTAGGTTCTTCGTATGGGCGCAAAACTTGTGCATTTCTAGCGTTTGTTTCTGACCTGTGCATTGAAGGGTGAAGATTTCTTTCTGAAGTTTTGGTACAGAGCATCTTTACCACTAGTCATGTCGAGTTATTTTGTTATTTTTATTTATTTATCTATTTTTATTGATTATGCTATTACAGTTTTCCCATTTTTTCTCCCTTTATTCCCCCTCCACCATGCACCCCCAAGCATCCAGCTTCCTCCCCCCTTTATTTGGTTCATGTCCATGGGTTGTACATATAAGTTCTTTGAGTTCTCTCTTTCCTGTACCATTTTTTATCTCTCCCCATCTATTTTGTGCCTACTAATTATGCTTCTTCTTCCCTGTACATTTCTCCTTATTCCTCCCTGCTCCCTCCCTGCTGAAATCCCTCCATGTGATTTCCATTTCTGTGATTTTGGTCCCGTTCTAGTTTTTTGCTTAGTTTTTGTCTTAATTGTTTTTCTTTTTCTTTTTGGTTCAGTTGTTGATGGTTGTGAGTTTGTTGTCATTTTACTGTTCATAGTTTTTGATCTTCAATTTCTCAGATAAATCCCTTTAACATTTCATATAATAAAAAGGGCTGGTGTTGATGAACTCCTTTAACTTGATCTTATTTGGGAAGAACTTTATCTGCCCTTCCATTCTAAATGATGGCTTTGCTGGATAGTCATCTTGGATGTAGGTTCTTGCCTTTCATGACTTCAAATATTTCTTTCCAGCCCCTTCTTGGCTGTAAGATTTCTTTTAAGAAAAGAAATCTTTTCTTAAAGATTTTCCGCTGCTTACTTAAACTGAAGGGAGAAGCCCTAGGAGACCTTTGCTCACCTAAGACCCCAGGTGCCATAGGAGAACGATAAGGCTGTCTGGGGAAAGCAAATAGCCGGATAGTCAGTAAAACTGGGACTAGCACCCCCCCTGATAGAACCAATTTTCACATTTAGCCTTTGTACTCTGCTTCTGCCCCGAAGATAGAAATCAGCTAACAGTCTGATGGGAACTCCTTTGTAGGTAACTGTCTCATTTTCTCTGGCTGCTTTTAAGATTTTTCTCTTTATCTTTAATCTTGGGTAACTTAATGATGGATGTGCCTTGGTGTGTTTCTCTTTGGGTTCACCTTCTTTGGGACTCTGGGCTTCCTGGATTTCCTGGAAGTCTATTTTCTTCACTAGATTGAGGAAGTTTTCCTTCATTGTTTGTTGAAATTAGTTTTTAATTTCTTGCTGTTGTTCTTCTTTTTCTGGCACACCTATAATTCAGATACTGGAACGTTTAAAGTTGTCCCAGAGGTTCCTAAGCTTCTTTGCATATTTTGTTTTGAATTTTCGTTTTTTTTGTTCTGTTCTGGTTGGATGTTCTTTTTTTCTAAATTACCTGCATGTCCTTGACTTCACCTTTGAAATCTCAGACTGCTCTTCCATTTTCCAAAATACTTACCTCATTATGTTTGGTATTTATTTTAATAAGAATTTTCTCTGTCCATGTGGTAGATGTTGAATTCCTTCCATTAATCAGATTTTATGAATTTGATTGTTATCCCAGCTATTAAAATTTAGAAGGTAAGACAAAAATAATTTTTTATTCCCGCACAGTGTTGGTAAACTGGCCCTGTGGCATTCATGGCCGGGACACTAACTTCTGGAAAGTGCAGCCTCTGAGAGATCATGGACATCTCCCGGCAAGAGTAAGCATTATTATTATTTTTTGCTCTGTCAGCCTTTTTGGTCTATTTCTGCAGGGCCTGGTATCATTTAGTAGTTCTGGGAGTTATTTTCTTTCCTTGTACACTTGCATTGTCATGAAAAACTATTTCTGAGGCCAGCTTCTTGGACTTAGAAAGTCAAGAATCGGTGCTTTATTGGCTCCTGGCTCTGTTTACATTGTGAGGACTTGGTTCCACTCCTGCATCTGGCAAGTGGGGTCCGTTGTCCAGCTCCAGCTCTGGGGTCTGGCTGTGGGGTCCTGGTTCCAGATCTGGGTCCTGTCTGCTGGGTCTGTGGCCTGGGGTTGAATCTGTGTCTGTGTGTCTGGGATCTGGACTCTCTTTGGGTGCAGCTTCATGTCCTGGGTGGGTGTGCGGGTCCATTGCAGCTCTGGCTCTTAGCTCTGATGTGTGGAATCTGGCGTCCAGCATTTGCCATCAGTCCCTGGCGTCTGGGGTCTGATGTTCAGGGTCAGTGGTCTGGCCTGGGTTGTGCGGACAGTTTTGGGATTGGGGCCTGGGTCCGGGGTTCAGCTTTTGGTTCTGGGTCTGCTCTGGGGCCCAGGTTCTGGAGTCTAGGGCCTGTGTCTGACCCTAAGTCTGTTTGTGGCATCTGGTGTCTGTGAACTGATGGTCATTGGCTCCAAGTCCAAGCCAGCAGGAGTTCCAGAGTTGGGGTGTGGGGGAGAAGGAAACTCTATTTAGTGCAAATAGCTCCGTTTTGGTACTAATGGGTGTGAGTGCAGCATGGCTGTTAGGAAGCTCAGTGTTGGTCCAGGTGAATCATGAAGCAGCCCCTGTGTGGGTCAGCCCAGTGGTGCTGCTGCTTAGTTGTGAAGCGTCTTGGCTGTGAGGGCCCCTTCCCCAATGAGGCAGCCCCAGGGCAAGTTCCCCCTCAGGTTGTGCTGCCCAGCTGTGCTCTACTCATTCAGGTCTGGTCCTGTCATTTCCTCTCTGCTGGGCTGCATTTGCACACAAAGAAGCGCATTTTGGAAAAGGGGCCCCTCTGAGTGAGGAAATCAGGCTGGGAGAGCAGAGCAAAGGCCTGTGGTGATGTTACCCAGCAGTCTAGGTTATTACTGTTCTTAAATTATGCCATGTTTTCTTCTCGTACTGTCCAGACAGAATGATTTCTTTTGTGGCAGCTTGCTTGAATGATACAGAAAAATAAAAATGAATTCAAAATCCCACCCAAATAAGTAATAACTGCTATTGTTTTAAGTACATACCCTTCCAGACACCTCTCCCTGCCTATTTCCATTCTTCTACTTTCCAGGATTTAATTTATTTTTCTGGATTTGTAGTATGGGTGCAAAACGTGAATTTTCAACTGTTTTCCTCTAATGTACTAATTTTTTAAGGTTTTTAATGTATTTTAATATTATTCAGTTGAAATGACTTTTTAACTCCAATTGTGATTCACTTTGAGGGTTACTTAAAAGTGTATTTCATAACTTTTAAATGTAAGAACTTTCTAGTTACCTTTTATAACTGACGTCTAGATTAACTACAATGAGAGCAAGAAACATACTTGATATAATTTCAATCCTTTAAATTTTTTGGAAACTTGCTTCATTACAATATGTTCAGTGTAAAAAATGTTCCAAGCAGATGCATCTCTGCTGCCATGCCGTGGCCGTTTTGGGAATAACACCTTAGGGCAGGTCGGCAGGAAAAGTTGTGTGTAGTCGGTTGGTTATTTGTGAATGTTGAATCCAGTTTGCTGCTCATGGTGTTTCTTACATCCTCACTGAATTTTGTGAGGTGATCTCTTGTTTCTGAAAGAGGTATGCTGTATCTCTGATGACAGAGGTTTGTTAAATCAATTATGAAAGTTTATCTTTGTGTCTCTGTTCTATATAATTTAAGTTTATGACATTGTTTATGAATTTGGATCTTCCTGGTCAATTAAACTCATGGATATGAAGTGCTTTTCATCTCTAGTCATGCTTGTTACCGTGAATTCCACTGCATGTTAATATGTAATTTTCATGTGGTTTATGTTTGCATAGTAGAAGGTGGGGCAAAAGTAGGTTTAGAGTTCTGAATACGAGAAACAAAGTTTATTGTTGTCCTGTTACTTGCTAATTATGGAATTATTTTCCATGTGAACAAGTGTAAAGCTGACTTTGCACTATCTTATGTATCTTTTCCCATTCTTTCACTTTCGTTGTTTTTTCACCCCATGTTTTAAGTAATTCATATTTTCTCCCTGTTTGTGTCTTGTTCTTTTATTCTCTGAACTTTTTCAGAGTATTGTTTAATTTTATAAAGTATACATTATTAATGTATTTCTTCATTAGACTACAAGTCCACAAGTATACCGGATTCTTGGCTGGTTTTGTTTAAATGGGCCACTAAAAGTCAAACCTACAGATGCGGGGCGGGGCCTAAGGTCAGAGGCAGGACTGGGCTGGAGGTGAGAGGGGGGCCAGGCCACACAGGTTTGTGTGGGACTTTGGTAAATGGATGTACAAAGATAGTCATTTTTTAACCCTGAAACAGTTTTTTAACCCTGAAACAATATTTTTCATTTGTTAAAGTTTCTGTTATTGAGCAGCAATTTCCAGTTTCGTTCATATAAATCCTGTACATTGTTATGTTTATACCCAGGTTTTTATTTTACCTGTTTTGTTGTTATTGAGTATTTTTAAAAATTATATATTTAATATACTATGTCTATATATTTATTTCTGCATGTTATTTTCCCATCACTGCACTAAATTCTATTTGTGGTACTTTTCTGTTGATTCTCATGAGTTATGAAGGTAAACATGCTCTCATGCAATAATGATCCTTACATGGTTGTAGGTGTATGTGACCTGGAAATAGTTAAAGCTTGAAAGAAAACAAGAAGTGAGGTAATGTGAAGAGCTAGAAAAATTGTCTTTGTTAGTCATAAACACATTAATGACTAAATAAAATAGTAACATCCTTCCTAGCACTTTAAATGAGTTTAGGGCCTGGAAGCACGGTGTTCCAGAAATGAGAAGTATTTTGTGACAGGCAATGTGCCCCAGGTAAGTCATCTGAGGAACACAGAAGGTAGCAAATGTGCACATTTTCAAAGAAGAAAACTTGAGATGGTCAAATCCGGAATTTAACAGAGTACGATTCTTTGTTCTAAGTGACACCACGAATCAGTTATTAAAGTGACTTATGAGCAATGGAAAGAAGCAGGATCCTCAGATGATTGTGTTTAATCACAGTGTGATCTGGTCTCCTAAGTGGACACTTCCTTTGCCTCCTGACCTATTGCCCAGGACACTTCTCCCCAATGTTGGCAAGATGGCTGGCATTTTTTGTTCTTTAAGTTTCAGCTTCAGGCGTTCTATTCCAAGAATTGCAGCATTTCAGATCCAGGATGTAAAAGGACATGCTGTTTGCATTCTAATAGACTTTTCAGGATACAGAGCAGGGTTTTTCATTCTCAGCACTATGGACCTTTTGGGCCAAAGAATTCATTCTCCTGGGGGATTGTTCTCTGCTTTGTAGGTGCTTATTAGCATCCAGTACCTCTATTCACCATCCACACCCTCACTTCCTTTCCCCTCAGGACAATCTGAAATGACTCAGTAGGTTGCCTGAAGTCCCCTTGGGGGCAAAAATCACCTCTGGTTGATAAACAGTTTGAAGCTTTTATCATTTTTGAAACCAGAAAGATCTTGGTCTGGCATGCAGTATTTTTATTATTTTGCTATGTAAATTATTTTGCACTCTGACTGATTTATTTTGTGAAGGTATTTAGAAGTGTATTTTAAAACATGTAAATATAAGGGCGCTGTAGTTACCTTGTGACTGGCTTTCAGATTAATGGCAAAGAGAGCAATAAACATAGTTTGTGAGACATTTGTTGAAACCTGTTTTTTATAGATAAATGTAGTCATTTTAAAAAAAGCTCCAAGTGTGCTTGAAAAACAACTTACTTTGTTGCTGCTTACTTAAACTGAAGGGAGAAGCCCTAGGAGACCTTTGCTCACCTAAGACCCCAGGCACCATAGGAGAACGATAAGGCCGTCTGGGAAAAACAAATAGCCGGATAGTCAGTAGGACTGGGACTAGCACCCCCGCAGATAGATTTTCCCCCCAATTTTCACATTTAGCCTTTGTACTCTGCTTCTGCCCCATAGATAGAACTAATTATCGCATTCTGCTTCTGTATCCCGCTTTGCCACGTAGACAGGAAGACCCCTAGGCTATATAACCCCCAAGAATCCTTTGTTCGGGGCTCAGAATTTGGAGACTAACTCCTCTGGGCCCGTGTATGTTAATAATAAACCTCGTACTCCAGAATCCCTCGGTGTCTGGTTGCTTCATTTTCCTATAATATTTGGTTCCCTGACCAGGAAGCGACCTCATACAAATTCGGGCTGTCTTGCCGACAACTGGATGAGCGGGGAGGCAGCCGGAGGACCAATTGGGGAAGTGGGGGTGCACGTGCCCTGAGATTTCTCAGGCCCCGTCCGGTTGGGGCGACGGCCGCCAGTCTGCACTCCAGGCGGGAAGCCAGGGTTTTGGACTACGACCTGACAGAAGGCGCCAGATTGGTGAGTGCCCCGGGGACTTGACCCGAGACCAGAAAGAGGCTGATCACCTCAAATTAGAACTTTGGGTCGGATTCTTGCTGAGTCCGACCGCTTGACCCTTACTCAGGGAGGGATTGCTTAAACTCGGAGTGCTTGAGTGTGAAAGTGTGTGTGACTGTGTTTGTGGCTCCATGCGCTGGTCCTTGACCAGAGGCTTCCTTGACTCCCGAAAACGGAGCTGCAGGGCCCCCACCTTCAGAGGCTGGCAGGACCTCTGCCCCACCTCCACTAGTGACTGCAGCCTCAGTAAACCACCCCAATGGGTGAAGGGTAGCTTTGTGGTGCCTCCGCACCCACAAGTAGGAAGGGGCCTTGGGGGCTTCCGGGGTTCCTGAAACCGGAGTCCTAGGACCTTTGCAGGTAGGCAGAACCAGAGTCGGGGCACTGCTATTTTAGGTAAAATAGATGAGCCACGTGAGTGCCCCACCTGGAGGACAGAGCATTCATGGGCGTCACCATCTTAGAACTGGCTAAGGCTTCTTTTCAGATTATGAGCTGTATGCTGCTGCTATGTGGACACTGCAGCAGTCAGGTTCTCTGTGCAACTGGTTCTGACAGGAATACCTCTAGTTTTGAAGGTCATGAACTGAGGTCCAAGGCTGACCATCTGATTTATAGGGTGTTTGCAAGGTCTAAGCTTCAGAAATGTGGAAAATGTCCCTGCAAATCTAGAGACTTTTAGTAGAAGATGCCTATAGTGCTAGGGACTTTTAGCTGCCAGATACTGAGTTTAAGTAGAGTCCTTCCCAGTGTGGGAAAGGAACAGGGATTAAAAGTGAATTATGGATAAATCTGGATAGGTAAAAAGGCTATAGAAGGTTTGTAAATATTGCAGAAAGTCTGTGGGAAGCTATAAAAATAAATGGAGATGTGAAAGTTTTAGAAAGAAATTATGTGGTGTTAGTGATAGAAGCTGTAAGGCATGGAGATGCATCTTGATAGGTATTAGAAGGAGAAAGGTTTTCCTTCAAGCTTTGTGGGTTTTTTTTCTCCCTACCTGATCCCTCCAGAATTTGGCATTCTGAAGGATTAAATGATAATGTAAGGTTTCTTTGCTTAAAACCAATAAGACCAGTCATTAATAGTAGTTTTGTTAACCAGGACTTTGACTGGAATGTCACGCCTGAAGGAGGCATGTATGGGTTCTGGTCATTACCAGAAAGCTCAGAGGAACTGGGATTGACCTGTGAAGCTAGCGAAAGCCCACAAGAAAAGCCCGGTACTTTGGTTAGTTGTGTGGTTCCAGCCAGCCTTTCCAGGGAAGGGATGAAGGTTGCTTTCCTGAAAGATCGCTAAAAAGGAACCTGTAGGTACAATAGAGGCTCATAGATTTGAGTGAAATGACTGGTACCGGCAAAGCCAGATGGCAGATGTGTGGCTCTGCTTCTGTGCCCCGAGGGGCAGACTGAGAAGTCAATCTGAAGGTTCCCTGTGTGAGTTCCAGCAAAGCATACTTAAGGATCAGAAGTGATCCAGGCTGCTCTTGGTGTGTTTATGCAAATGAACAGTCAAAATCAAAAGCAGGACCCAAAGTAGTCCCTGTAATAACAGTGAGGGTGATCTTAAGGAGAAAAATTATAGTTCAAGGAAAAATCACTATATTCAGTATTGGAAATCAGAATGGCGCAGCTAACTGCCTTAAAAGTTTATTTTCATTTAAGAGTTGAAACCAGGGTTGTGATGTCACCAGAGATGTACAATATACAAGTGCAAAGGACCTGTCACATTGCCACAGTAAATGTCATTGCAAGAAAGGCCTTGCAATAGAATGTCACCCCAAAAGACAAAGCGTCTCATAGGCACAGAGACTGGTTTGGGGATTATTATATGAATTAACCTGTATATTCTGTTTTCATAGGGCGTATGCCTATGCCTATGAGTAATTAGTTACAATATAGGCCTCGCTTAAGGAACCCATCTTTGTCATCATCCCCTAAGACTCAACGGTTTGATTAAACTAAGTAACTAAGTTGTTAAAGAGTTAGGGCAATCTGTAGGCTTCACTTTAGAACTGATTTTCCCCTTTCTGCCTTGATAGCTTGGACAGAAAGGGCTCAGAAATCTGAAAGGAGGGAAATCCTAATGTATTCCCCTCAGCCTGAGTAAAGTATAGTAGGCCCCAAGAGTCTTGGATAGGTGTAGCATGCCTTGTACACCTTCCTCCAGATAAGCCATTCTTTACTGAAGTCCCTGCCTTTGTCATTTAATAGTTATAATTTAATTGTAGTTCCAATTTCTTGCCTAATCTGTCACCTCCAGAATGCAACCTGACCAGGATGCCAACAGTCCAGTAATGGCAGCCTTTGGACACCAAGCCTGCGACTTCCAGGTGACAGCCAACTGACCAGGACCCTGTAAGGTCTTTCCTCTTACAGGAAGGGCTCTCTCTGTGCTGCACCCCCCCCCTTTTCAGGGCACCCCTGACCCAGGGGTAGGTAGGACAGCATCCATTTCCAGCTTGAAGCAGTTACAACAAGATGAGACCTTTGTCCATTTTCCTTTTTTATAATTATGAAGTAGGTATAAATCTAAAAGGAAGAATATTGATACAAGGCCCATCCAAGGGGGGCCCCCAGAAAGGATTTAGGATAAAGTCCCAAGTTCAGGGTGTCCACGAAATATTGAGGTATCCTCACCACCCCCAGGGGGACAGGGACGAATAGAGCAGGGCCATTGAGGGCTGTTTTGCATAGCAACGGTTTTACAGCTGACCTCTAGAGTAATTATTTGACAACTATAGCCTTTAACTAGTTTCGTAGATATGTTAAATAGTGTAGCCAGGCTTAGAGCTGGGGAATAAAGTCACTTACCCAGGATGTAGCTAAGGAGCAGAACCCCTGAGGGGGGGGGCTGTGTAAGAGCTTAGAAAAGATCAACTCCAGGCCCTGAGGGGATAACTGCCCAGGTGAGAGAGCGCCGCACAGTTTGGGGCAGAGTGACGACCCCTACAGTCATTTGGTGAAAGAGCCATGCGGCTTCAGTGGGGTAAGGTCCCCCTTTGGCTGTGTAGCCTAGAAGGCAAGAGAGACTTTGACTAGAACTTAGTACAAAAAAAAGACCTCTTGCCAGTGGACTGTGAGGGAATGCCACATAACTTTAGATTGGCCAAAGATCCTGCCTGATGCAGCTGATGGTGACAGCAGCCTGAGACACAGATGTGTGCTCTTTCCTAGTGCAGGGCCCAGAGTTGGAACAGTACAAGTAAAGAACAAAGACATAAAAGTATTTTAAGTTAAAAAAGAGAAGAAAAAACTTAGTTTCTGACTGCTCTTTTACAATAATAGAACTAGAATTATAAGTAATAGTAAAAGAAATACCTAGTCTTTACACCATCTGTATTCTTTTTATTCCAAATCTTTGTTTGCTTTATTAGAACCATATAAGTAGTTCTACAGAGAAGTATATAATAGTCCAAAGAAAAAGAAAAGTCATTCATAAAATCCATACTTAATTAAGAAAGAGAAAGAAACAAAAAAACCTCATTGATACTCTAAATCTGATAAAAGGGGGGACTTGTTTATTCTTACAAAAATATATATTATGCTTAAACAAGCAACCAGTGCTGTTTAGCATAAAAAGGGGGAATGATATGGGAAACTTTGAAAAACCTCTGTTTAACCTTTATTTGCCCAGGCCCCAGGCGCCCTGGGGAGAATGATGGGGCTGTCTAGGATAAGTAAACAACAGTGCATTAGCTAGGACTGAGATTAACACCCCTGCTGTTAAAACTGACCCTCAGGTTTGGCCTTTGTCCTCTGCCTCTGCCCCTTAGCTAGAACTAACTTCCGCATTCCGCTTCTGTATCACGCCTTGTCACGTAGACAAGAAGACCCTGTAAACTATAAAAACCCCAGGAATCCTTTGTTCATTGCTCAGAATTTGGAGGCTGACTCCTCTGAGCCCATGCATGTAAAAGAAATAAACCTCGTACTCCAAAATCCCTCGGTGTTTGGTCGCTTCATTTCCCACAACAACATAACACACATTTATTGCTTCCTTTGCTCTAATCTGGAAACCAGGTAACTGGGCAGTTCTTACATTTAGACATTTTTAAATACACTTCTAAATACCGTGGCCATCAACAGTCATTGACATTCCACCAGAACCAACCACTTTTCTTGTTGACCAGAACTGAAGCGTTATTTCAAAATGAACAAGAGATGGCAGAAGACAATCAAGCTTGGAACTGGTTTTTTGTTTCGTTTTGTTTTGTTTTCATTGACCATATTATACTATGGCGCAAGTTTTTTGTAAAAAAATCAGATTCTTTGAGGTTCTGGCCAAGATGGAGATATAGCTAGAAAATCTTCACTTCCTCGCACAACCAAAAGGAGGATAACGACCAATGTACAATCAGTAAACAACCAGAACTGCCTGAAAAGCAAACTGCATGGCATTCTGACAACCAAAGAACTAAGGAAACAGTCAACCAGACCAACCAGACTGGTGCGCCCAAACAAAAAAAATATGGCCCAAATGAAAAAACAGAGCAAAACTTCAGAAAAGGAGCTAAGTAATGAGATAGTCAACTCATCTGTGGGAGAGTTCAAAGCTTTGGTAATCAAAATGCTCATAGAACTGATGGAGCTTGGTCACAAAATGAAAGAACAAATGAAGACTACCCAAAGTGAAATAAAGGAAAATATTCAGGGAACCAACAGTGAAATGAAGGAAGTCAGGACTCGAATCAACTATTTGGAACTTCCGAAATGAACCACCATGTGAGTTACAAAATAATTTGAACTGAAAGATGCTAACATACTATACACTCAAACTTAAAAACAAAAGCTGCCCCTCTGAAGACAGGGGTTAGTCACAAAACCTCTAATTTGTACAAGAGTTGCACCCATTTTAGGAACTGAAAATAGTAAATGAAGCCGAGACACACTGGAGGGAACATGAGCACAGACATGTCCAGAAGGGCACACACATGAAATGACAGTGATGTTATTTTATTTTATTCTGTTCTATTTTATTTTATTTTATTCTATTTCTGGATGGAGGATTTGAATAAATTGTATTTTCCCCTTATTTAAGAAAGCTACAACAGACAAAGAAAATTAACCTGCACACCACTCACAAGGTAACTGGACAGTGCTGACATTTAGATGCTTTGGAATGCACTTGGAAACACCACTACCCTCAAAAGCCATTGATATTGCACTACAATTAACCACCTTTCCTGCTGAACTGCACTAAGGTGTCATTCCCCAAAATAGCCACAAGGTGGCAGCAGAGACCGACACTTGGAACTTAGGTCCCACAAATGGCTCAGCTGAAAGGTTCCTTCACTTTTTACTGTGAGATGCGATGGCAGGCACACTTTTCATTTTACCTCAAACACGGTGACTGCACAAGGTCGTCACCGTTCTCTTCCACTGCCTTCTGCCACCTTTCAGGTAATTTCACCATTACATTGTCCCACGACTTTGTCACTCAGAGCGATGTCTCCAAACACCCCCCCCCAATCTTTCTTTGCCTTACACTTGCACCTTTCTTTCTTTTTTTTTAGGTTTTATTTATTTATTTATCCTTAGAGGGGAAGGAAAGAGGGAGAGAAACATCATTGTATGGTTGCTTTTCGTGCATTCGCTGATGGGAAATAGCCTGCAGGGAACCGACCTGCAACCCAGGCATGTGCCCTGAGTGGGAATCAAACCGTGAGCCTCTGGTTCAGAGGCCTGTGCTCAATCCACTGAGCTACACCAGCCAGGGCTGGACCTTTCTTGAAATGACAAAGCCTAAGGGGCTGAAAACGTTGCTTATGTTCTTCCATCTTCAGAGTGAAAATGGCCACACACACATTCTCCAGTTGTGATGAGATTTCTTTAACGCAAGCTGGTATGACCGCTGTCACGATGCATTCTAACAAAACAGGTCCGAATGATGTAAAGGCAAGTGTGTGAGACCAGAGCCAGGTGATGGGCTGGGGTGTGGTGGTGGGAGAGGATGGGGGGCTGAACTGACATTTTTACCAGCACCATTTAAAGCAAGTTTCAACCAGCATCGCAGCCTCGAAATCCTATACAAAATGTTTTTGCCCTCATTGCACTGAAGCAGCATTCACTGAGAATAGATGACTAGAAAGTTCTGTTGTTTGGGACTTCTGAAATAAACTCCTAAAGAACCTCTGAAGTAAACTGCCATTGGCATTACAAAGTAACTGGACCTGAGTGATGATAAAGGTGCTCCGTAACAAAACTTGACAAAGAAATCTTCGCCCTTACATGCACAGCTTAGACAAAGAAGCTGGAAATGCACATGTTTTGCGCCCATACCAGGAACCTAAAATAGTAGATAAATCCAGGGAAAGGGAAGAAACGAACCCGCGGACACGTCCTAAAGGGAAGATACAGACAATGATGGCGCTGGTACTTTACTTTGCTTTTTTTGTGTCTCTTGTAGCAGCATTATATATAAATTTTACCTCCACATTGTTTTAGGAAGCTGCAACAGACAAAGCAAATTACAAACGACTTTCAGGCACACTTGGCACTTGAAAACACCTGCCCGTATTGTGCTACAAAGCCACTTCCAATAAACGTCCCATAAAAAACGCTTATTCCTCCATTGGCCATTACTCTGGAGACTAGTCAGAAGATAACTGTATAGTGCTGACATTTAGATGTTTTCCAATGCACTTGTAAATACCACTGCCATCAAAAGTCATTGATATTTCCCTGGAATCAACCACTTTTCCTGCTGACCTAAACTAACACGTCATTCCCAAAATGTCCACGAGATGGCAGCAGAGACCGATGCTTGGAACACATACTGTCCTGTGGGCTTGGCCACAAGGTTCCTTCACGTTTTCCAGTAAAATTCAATGACAGGCACATTTTTTCATTATCCTCAACAATGTGAGTGGTCCATGATTTCATCACTTACTTCCATTGTCCTCTGCTATCATTCAGCCCACTTCACCATTCCATCTGCCCACAACATTGTTATCTTTCTGAGCACAGAACTCTTCCAGGTGCCTTTTGTAGTCTTCAACGGACCAGAAATTTTTCTCCATTAAGAGAATTTAGGAAAGTCTGTTGAAATACCTGGCAGTCGGAGGATACAACGTCTTATGTGTACTGTGAATGAATCAGGACAGCCGCGCCAGGCTGAAACAGTTTTCCCCTGGTCACTAAAGAGGAAGGTGTTCTCTCACCTTTTCCTGATGGACGATTGATTACACATCTTCTGCTGACAGATTCAGGACTCTTCCCCTGGGGCAGTGAGTTCCACTGGTCCAATGGGGAGCAGAACTTTGGAAGTAAACACTTGGTATACGGCAAGGAGCTCCTAGTACAGGACTCCCTAATGATCCCACCATGTCCAGAGCATCACCTTCTTTGGGTGCAGAACACACTTCGGAGTGGCTGGTGGCCCTGATGAAGGGCACTCCCTTCGTGTTCTCACGATCTCTCCCACTCCACATTAGTGTCAGATATCAACGATTCACCCCCTGTCCACGATGTCTTGGAAACACAACATTTTTCTCACATATGAGCAGACAATTTGATGTGGAAATGTGGTCAGGCAGGGATCCTTCCTCCTCCCCCCTTAACTTCTGTGAACCCAAACATCAAAGCAATGAATGTAACCAGACTGGTGGAAATGAGTTTTGACACTTGCTTAGGGGTTTTTGGGTATGTCACCTGTCTCCCGCATGGCATAATGTGGTCTCTCCTTGATGAACGTCTGGACTGGTTGGCTATCGACTGTGACTGGTCCATCCGACGGGTGGGGAAACCTCACACAAAAATCTCCAACGAGAAACTTCGCGAACCACTTTTGACATGTTCAAGCCATCATAACACCTCCTCTTGCATGGCACAAATCTGGTATTTCATTCCATTGACACTTAACTCTCTTGATATGCCACAGTGTAATATCCTGAAAATATTACTTCTATTCATCCATCTTCAATATGAAAATGGCCACACACTCAACACTTCTGATTAGTTGTTTTTAATGCACACTGATAGGACATCCGTCATGATACAGTTTAACCAAAGGGTTTCAAATAAAGTTAAAGACAAATACGTGAACCTGAGTCCACATGATGGGAGAGTGAACATGGGTGAGGGACTGAACTGACTTTTCAGCCAACCCAGGATAAAGCAGGCTTCAACCAGCATTGCAGGGTGAAAATCATACACAGTGTGTTTTTTGCTCTCATAGCACTTAAGCTAGAATTCACTGAAAGTGGGTGACCAGAAAGTTCTGTTGTTTGGTATTCATGAAACAGAAACCTAAATAATTTCCAAAGTGAACCACCCTTTGAGATACAAAATAACTTTAGCTGAAATATGCTTAACACACTACATGCCAAAACTTAAGAAAGAAATTTTCACCCAGAAATACGCATGTCAGAAACAGAAACTGGAAATGTACCAGTTTTTGTACCCGTGAGGAAACTAAAATAGTAAAAGATCCAGACAAAAAAGAGAAAGAAATGAAGAGCCCCAAGGCATATCCCTAAGGCCACATACACAAAACAATGACACTTTTGTTTTCTTTATGTATTTTATTTTCTATTTTACACCATGGTAGAGGATACTGAATAAACTTTACTTGTATCACTGCTTAAGGAAGCTGAAAGAGACAAATCAAAATACGAAAGATTTCCAAGCACGCCTGCAACTCGTCAAAGCTTGACTTTATTACACTACAAAGCCAGATTCAAGAAACGTCACATAAAATGCATTCATCGCTCCCCTTTTCCCTTAACCTGCAAACCAGTCACCAGGTAATTGGACGGTGCTGATATCTAGACATTTTATAATGGTTTTGTAAATACCACTGCCATCAAAAGAGCCATTGATATTCCAGTGGAATCAACCACTTTTTCTTGCTGACCTGAACTGAGGTGTCATTCTCAAGAATGACCACGAGGTGGCAGCAAAGACCGACAGTTGGAAACTCACTGTTACTGTTGGCTTCACAAAAAGGTTCCTTTGCTTTTTACCGGTACGATGAACTTCAAACAGTAAAGTCAATCTAGGCAAAGCTGAGAAAATGAGCCCATCAACATGTCTGTGGGGGCACGTACATAAAATGAGGGGGCTTGTGCTTTATTTTCTTTTAACTCTTGGTGGAGAATTTCAAATAAAATTTACCTCTGTGTTGTTTAAGAAAGCTGCAACAAAGCAAATGACAATTTTCAAGCACACCTGGAAATTGTAGAAACCCGACTCTATCACACTACACAACCAGATCCAAGATATGTCACATAAAACATGCTAATTGCTCTCCCGGCTGTTAATCTGGAAACCAGTGACAAGGTAGATGGACAGCCCTGACATTTAGACATTTTCAAATGCACTTGTAAAAGCCCCTGCGATCAAGCCCTGGTTTTTGTGGCTCAGTAGATTGAGCGCTGGCCTGCAAACCAGAAGGTCACTGGTTCGATTCCCAGCCAGGACATATGCCTGGGTTGTGGACCAGGTCCCGAACTGGAGGCATGTGAGAGGCAACCGATCAATGTTTCTCTCTCATACATTGATGTGTCTCTCCCTCTCTTTCTCCCTCCTGTCCTCTCTCTCTAAAAAAAGTAAAAAATAAATAAAATCTATAACAAGATACTTCAAAAACAGAAACAAAAACAAAACCGCCACCAATCAACCACTTTTACTACTGACCTGTACTGAGGCGTCATTCCCCAAAATGGCCAGGAGATGGCAGCAGAGACCGACATTTGGAACACATGGAACTACTGGCTTGGCAGAAAAGTTAGGTCACTTTTTAGCATCAGGTGCCATGACAGGCACGCTTTCCATTTTCCCCCAGCAACATGACTGAACAACGACTGGACAACATAGTCACCACTTTGTTCCTGCTACTTTTCAGGCAACTTCACCATTCCATTAATCCCACAACATTGTTCTCTTTCAGAGCAGAGAACTCTTCCAGGTGCCTTCTTCAGTCTTCCAGGGAATAAAAATTTCTCTCCATTAAGACAAATTCAGAAAGACCGAAGTAATTGGCCACGTGAAGGTGCAAGGTCTGGTGAGCACTGTGCATGAATCAGGACTGTGCAGCCAGGCTGGAACCTTTTTTTCACTGGTCACCAAAGAGAAACATGCATTCTCACCTTATCATGAAGCTTCTGCTGACAAATTCCAGACTCATTCCCTCAGGCGGTGCTTTCAGTTGGTCTTGTTGTAGGCAACAGATGAGTCAATGCACGCTCTCGGAGACGAAAATAGGTTTCAAAGATTTCTAGTTTTATTGATTACAAAATAATAGTCCAATTATAAATTTGGTGGCCAAGCTTTACCTGCGCAGGGGCGAGCTTTCCAGATGTGAACGGAGTCACATTAGCTTTTAAAGCTACAGATGGAAGTCGCGCGTGGCTCACAGACTACGGGGTTTTTATAGGGCAGAGCAAGCGAATGCGGGCTTACAGAAGCAGATGTGGCAGTTAGCTATTAGCCAGGTTGCTAAGTTAAAAAAACGGCGAAAGTCTCTAATTGGTGGGTGGGAGCTGGGGGGTGTCTTCTGGCGGGCCTTGGTCAGTTACCTTATTTGGCTAGGAATTTTAACCCCAGCCGTTCCCTGACATTTATTTATTACCCAGTCTCAGGAACTGCAGATGCCTAACGGCTGTTTGTATGTTTCTACTACTAATGGCTATTACATTCCCCCCTCCGGTTAGGTAGCAGTTAAACCATTGACTGCCGGTCATCTTGAGGCAGGATAGTATATGGTTGGGACAATACCATAAGCTTGATGGCATCAATCCTGTCCCTGATGAATGCAAAAATCTTATTCAAGATCCAGGGTCCTGCAGTCAGGGCAAGCAATAGGATAAGTATAGGGCCAGCTAATGCGGAAATAAGCGTGGTCAGCCAAGGGGAAGCTTTTAAACAGAGAGGCATACCATGAAGAGGTCTGTTCCTCTTGTTCTCTTTCTTTTAGTCTCTTGGTTAGCATCTTTATGCTTTCTCTGATTACCCCGAATGGTTGGCATAAAAACAGCACTCTTCCCCTAAGGCTGCACATAATCCTCCTTGTTGAAGGAACACAAGATCAAGCCCCCTTCGGTTCTGAAGTGCTACCTCAGCTAAGGAGTCTACTTGGCGTTCTAGGTACATTACTTGTTCCTGGAGCAGGGAGACGTCTTTAGAGAATGTCTGTGATAACTGTCTAAGGCTATCCTCCCCATGGATTAGTGCCCCCGCTCCAACAGCTGCTGATCCAATTATACCAATAGTGGCAGCTATGGGTATGAGCAATGGAGTCCGCTTGACTCTGGAAGGGGGTCGTAGTACAAAGTCGGGATCCCCTCCATACAGGTATACTTGGGGAATAATATACGCACTAACACAAAGTTCTGGGTTAGTAGGAACTAGACATTTAAAAATACCTTGGGTACATATAAACCATAGCCCTTCTGGGGCTCTTGTTACAGTCAATGTTCCTGGGGTCTTTGGTATGTATACTAGGTTGAGACAGTAATCTGCATAACTTGAATTGTTAAGGGTGAAATTAGCTAACAAGTAACAGGTTCCCTGTCCATGAAACTCTGCTAATGTGATGGTACCTTCAAATTCACATTGTTCAAGACCTTCCACCTGTCTTTTCCCTGGGGGAAGGCACATTGTGATGGGAGTGTTATTTCCCCCTGCGGAGGAGTTAACCCCCAGGCCAACATAGAATGGGGGCCTTGGGCTAAGGCATAGCCAACAAGACTCAGTAACATTTGGCATAGTATAGTTAAAATAAGGAAAGACTTGTTCCAAGAGGCTTAGGGCCGACTCTCCTTGATGATGAGGCCTGCCTACTAGGGGTGGTGGGCTTCGGAGGAATGGCCTAGGGTTCTCCTATTCCTCTGTAGGCTGCGCTGGGGCCTCAGTTGCCCTGGGAGGGGGTCTGGTTCCTTTTGGGTCAGGAGAGCACGTAGCTGCTAGGCTTACAGTAGGTTTGGGCAGGCGAGGTGGCAATCTGCCTACTGCTCCTCTCAGGATGGGCCTTCCCCTGGTGGGTAATCTCTTTACAGTAAATAGAGTTCCTGGGTCATCCCCGTGATATAGGCGGAGGCCCCAGGTTCGCCCTTTAGCCCATTCGGGGTCTCTAGGGTTTAAAACAGTTATGACAGTTGGGTTACAATTGTTTGTGGCGCAGTTCCGATTCCATCTTTCACCCTTAGGAGGGTGATAGCTTTATCTCTTCCCCGCTCCGAGGCTCCACCCATCGGAGAGGGTCTCACAACCCCATGCTTTACAGTAGAAGTCCCCAAGAGCGCTGCCACACGTCTCCTCCTTCCCTGCTGGGGATTCTGGGCAAGCGTAAACCGGGGTTCGGAAGAGGGCTTTATTCTAAGCCATCTTCTCCCCACCCTTTTCATATGAGATTCCCTAATCCTTGTTTGTATGGGTCTATTCTGTTCATTCCGGGAACATCACAAAGTGTGTTACCAAAAAACTGGGAGAAATCTGCACTTAGAGTCACTGGGCCTGTGTCCCAAGTAAAATTAGTGGCAATGACTGTGCCATCTGCTGTTCTTATGAGTACCCACTCCTGCTGTTCTAGGCCTTGGCTCAGAGCTTTCCCGTGGTTCATGGACAGAGTTACTATAATCAGGAACAACCTTACTGTTTTAGGAACTTTAGGCTCAGCGGTCGCTCGGGATCTCTGCTGACTCGCCATGTGCCTCGATGTTCCCTAGGAGGCTGAGCTGGCTTTGTGTGTGACAGGTGAATCCAGTAGGGTTTCTCTGCGACTCGCACTGCAGAGAGGGTGCTGAGCAGGACCTGGAAGGGGCCGACCCACCGTGGCTCCAGGTTTCCTCGCCGGTGGTTGAGGATCCACACCCACTGGCCTGGTTCAGGAGGAGTAGGCCACTGGGTCGTTTCAGCTGGGGGCTGATGTCGTAGGACTCGTATCTCCCTGTCGCACCTGCTGCAAGGCCTGGAGGGACTTAAGGAAGTTATAATTTGTGCTGGCTATTTCTTCACTGGAAAGTTTGGGAATAATGGGGACAGGTTGCCCAAACATGATTTCATATGGGGTCCAAGACCCCACGTAAGGGGTACACCTTACCCGGAATAAGGCAAAAGGAAGAAGCTCGACCCAGTTTTCGCCAGTCTCTTCCTTTAATTTAATAATAGTCTCTTTTAGAGTTCTGTTCATTCTTTCTACTTGTCCTGAACTCTGGGGTCTATAAACACAATGGAGCTTCCATTCAATCATTAATTTGCTGGCCAATTCTTGGGAGACCTTTGAGACAAAGGCCGGGCCATTATCTGAGCCAATAGCTAATGGAAGCCCATATCTGGGGATAATTTCTCTCAGGAGTAGTTTGCATACAATGGAAGCGGTCTCCCCCTTAGTGGGGAAGGCTTCAGTCCAACCTGAGTAAGTGTCTACTAATACTAAGAGATACTTATACCCAGATTTTCCTGGTCCCATTTCGGTGAAATCTACTTCCCATAGCTCACCTGGACTCTTACCTCGGTACCTCACCAGGGGGAGGATACTTCTTATTCTGGGCATTTACCTTAGCGCATGTCTGACATCTAGTGGTTATTGACTGAACTGTATCTCTTAACTTTGACCCTGTATAATATTTCTTTATTAACTGTTCTAATCTGGTCTGGCCGAGGTGTGTGCTCGCATGCAACTCTTGGGCTATTGTTCTTAAGACCCCTTGGGGAAGGAAAATCTTGGAGTCAGGTAGTACAATTTTCCCTTTAGAGTTTTTAACCCCCCCTGCCTTTAGACCAACTTGCTCTTCCTCGGGGGTGTAGATAAGTTTTGGGGGGATTTCGAGGCGTGGAATGAGTGGAAGAACAACTACTTCTCCCTCAGCAGCTTTCCGAGCAGCGGCGTCAGCTAATTCGTTTCCCCTGATGATGGGTGACTCACCTTTCTGATGCTCTCGGCAATGTATTATGGCTACCTTAGCGGGGAGCCATATAGCTTCCAAGAGGGCCAGGATCTCTTCCTTGTTCTTAACTTCCTTCCCACCGGCAGTGAGGAGGCCACGCTCTTTGTAAATGGCTCCGTGGATGTGAGCGGTGGCGAAAGCATACCTGCTGTCGGTGTAGATATTAGCGGTCTTACCTTCTGCTAGACGCAGAGCCTGGATTAGGCCAATCAGTTCAGCTCGCTGGGCTGAAGTTCCAGCTGGCAACGCCTTCTGCCAGATCACCTTCGTCTCAGTGGTGACTGCCGCCCCTGCTAGTCGCCGCCCTTCCCGCATGAAGCTGCTTCCATCAGTAAAAAGAACTAAATCAGGCTTGTCATAGGCCTGGTCCCGTAAATCGGGTCGGGAACCAGTGATAGAGTCTAATACCCATGTGCAGTTATGGGTTATAGCTGCGTCTGGTAAGGGCAACAAGGTCGCAGGGTTCAGGGTGGTTGTTTTGACGAACTGCACAGCTGGAGGATTTAGGAGCTGAGCTTGATACTGAGTCAGTCGGGCATTCGAAAGCCATCTGTCTGGGGGTGCCCGTAAGACCTGCTCTAGATAGTGCTCTCCAATTACCTGAATGTCTTGGCCTAAGGTGAGCTTGCTTGCTTCTTTGACTAACACAGAGGTGGCCGCTAAGGCCCCTCAGACATGCTGGCCAGCCAGAAGCTACAGGGTCAAGTCTCCTTGATAGGTAGGCTACAGGTCTTCTCCATGGACCGAGCTCTTGGCACAGCACCCCTAATGCAGTTCCTTCTTTCTCGGCTATGAATAGTTGAAATGGCTTAGATAGGTCCGGCAGCGCTAGTGCCGGGGCCGCACGAGGGCCTCCTTCAGGGCCTGGAAGGCCCTTCTTGCCTCGCTAGTCCATTCAAACTTTTCTTCCTTTCCCCGAGTTAGCTGGTGCAGTGGTCGGGCCAACTCTGCAAAACCTAGGATCCAAAGCCGACAGTATCCTACTGCTCCGAGAAACTCCCGTACCTGTCTCTTGGTGGTAGGTTCTGGGATTTGTAGGACTGTTTGAATCCTCTGATTGGATAAGGTTCTTTGCCCATTCTGCAGGTTATACCCCAGGTAACTTACGGTTTGAGTCACAATCTGGGCTTTCTTGGCTGACACACGGTATCCCATCTTCTCTAGGTCTCGGAGTAGGTCCTTAGTAGCAGCCTCGCACTTCTCCGCACTCCTCTCCGCAATGAGGATGTCATCCACATACTGCAGGAGTACTGTCGTGGGGTGGGAGATGCAGAAGGCCTGCAAGTCCTTACCTAGGGCCTCACTGAAAATGGTAGGTGAGTTCTTAAACCCTTGTGGTAGGCGCGTCCAGGTGTACTGGCCTACTAACCCATTTTCAGGATCATTCCACTCAAAGGCAAAGATCTCTTGGCTTTGACGGGCTAGCGGTATGCAAAAGAAGGCGTCCTTTAAATCTAGTACCGAGTAATGAGTATGAGTCGGGGGCAAAGAACTCAGCAGGGTATATGGGTTGGGCACCGTGGGATGTATAGTCTCTACCCGCATATTTACTTCCCTCAGATCTTGAACTGGCCGGTAATCCGCCGTCCCAGGCTTTTGTACTGGTAACAAGGGAGTATTCCAGGCTGACTGACACTCCCGTAGAATACCTGCTTTTAGAAGTCGCTTAAGGTGTTGGGCGATCCCCCTGCCGTGCTCGGCTGGGTACTGGGTACTGTCTCACCCGAATAGGGCTGGCAGTGCTTTTTAGCTGGACTAGCACTGGAGGTTGGTGGAGTGCTAGGCCTGGTGGATTAGTCTCTGCCCAGACTCCGGGAATCTCAGAGAGGAGGGTTTCTGGTACTCCTTTCTCCTCCTTACCTTCCTGGAGGGTTGCCAGCAGGTATTCTTCTGAGAGTGGCACAGTTACCTCTACCCGGGCAGGTCCTGGAGTATTGGTCCCTGGCACCTCAGTCTGTTTGAAAGTGATGGTGGCCTGAAGTTTCTGCAATAAATCTCTCCCGAGCAGTGGGTAGGGACAATCCGGAACCACTAGGAATGAATGGGTTATGGTGCCCAGCCCCAAGTCTGTGACCCTTGCAGTAGTCCATGGGTAAGATTCCTCTCTGCCAGTAGCCCCTATGATCTTGGTAGTTGTCTTTTGTGCCTTTCCTTGTGGTTGCTTTAAGACTGAAAAAGTGGCCCCCGTGTCTACTAGGAAATTTATTGGCTTCCCTTCGACGTTCAGAGTGACCATGGGCTCCTGGGGGCCAACTGGTATAGAGCCCCGGCCCCGTCAGTCTAAAGTCTGAAGCAGGACGGGGGTCCTTTCCTCTAACACGGGTGGCCTGGCTCTGCGTTTAGGGCAATCTCGTTTCCAATGTCCTATTTCCTTGCAGTAGGCACATTGATCTTTGTTTAAGGGGCCCGCCGTTGCTGGGCTCCATCCCTACCTTTCTCCCTCCGGCCAGGTTTCTGAGCTGCTATGAGGATCTTGGCTACTTCCTTTGCTCTACCTATCTCGGGGTCATCTCTGTTCACATAAACTTTCTGAGCAATTTCTAACAGCTTGCTTAGGTTTTCTTCTTCAAAACCTTCAATCTTCTGTAGTTTCTTCCTAATATCTGACGTCGCCTGTGTGACAAAGGCAATATTGACAAGCCTGCGATTTTCTGGCGCTTGGGGGTCTAGGGGGTATACACCCGGTAAGCCTCTAGAAGCCTCTCTAAATATGCTGCTGGGGATTCCTCTCTCCCTTGGGTGACCTCACTTACCTTACTGAAATTGGTTGGCTTTCTGGCTGCTGCTTGTACCCCCCTCAGGAGAGCTCAGCGATACTGGAGTAGAGCTTCCCTCCCCGCACTTGAATTTGGGTCCCAGTCCAGAGGCTGGTTGGGGAGTATATCCCCAACCCCCCTCCGGCTTCCTCCCAGCCCTCCTTCTTCTTCCCTTACGGCCTTTTCGGCCTCTCGAAGGATTCTCTCTCTCTCTTCAGAGGTGAAGAGAGTTTGGAGTATCTGTTGGCAGTCATCCCACGTAGGCTGGTGGGTCCTAAAAACGGTCTCTAGAAGGGAGATTAAGCCCTGGGGCTTTTCAGAGAACGGGGGATTCTGAAGTTTCCAATTATATAAATCACTGGTAGAAAAAGGGACATAAACTAGACGAGGGGGATGAAAGGCCGGGGCATCAGGGCCCGGCGGCACCTCCCGGAGGGGCAAGATGTTGGCCCCTCCCACTGAGGGGTTCACTACCCCCGGCCCGGGAAGCGGGACGCCTGATATGGGAAACTTTGAAAAACCTCTGTTTAACCTTTATTTGCCCAGGCCCCAGGCGCCCTGGGGAGAATGATGGGGCTGTCTAGGATAAGTAAACAACAGTGCATTAGCTAGGACTGAGATTAACACCCCTGCTGTTAAAACTGACCCTCAGGTTTGGCCTTTGTCCTCTGCTTCTGCCCCTTAGCTAGAACTAATTGCCGCATTCCACTTCTGTATCCCGCCTTGCCACGTAGACAAGAAGACCCTGTAAACTATAAAAACCCCAGGAATCCTTTGTTCATTGCTCAGAATTTGGAAATGATTCCTCTGGGCCCGTGCACGTTAAACAATAAACCTCGTACTCCAAAATCCCTCGGTGTTTGGTCGCTTCATTTCCCACAACACGCCGACCCCTCCCACTGAGGGGCTCATCGCCCCCGGCCCGGAAGCAGGACGCCGACCCCTCCCACTGGGGGGTGGGGCGCCCCGTATAGGGTTCCCCTCCTTGTACCTCCTTGTGTGCGGGGGGACTCATCAACTCCTCCCCGTGGTGGAGTCGGGTTGCCGGGTAGGATTGTACGGAGGCGGGGCAGTTGGGGCTAGTAGAGAATCCTCTGGCTGCTCTGGCAGTACCGGATATAGACGGGGCTTCCTTTGTTCCTGCTCTTGGGGAGGAGTTTTCTCTCCGGGATTTACTCGGGGCTGCCTTTGTTTCTGCTCCTTGAGAGGAGTTTTTCTCCCCCCTCCTGGCCTTTGTCTAGCAGCTACACAGACGCTCTGCCGCATCCTATTTCTGCCTGACTGACAACAGCGTATGTACCTCGGTCGTTCGGTAGCTATATCTACCCATACATCTATATAAATCATCTGATCTGGATGGGGCACTCTGTAAACCACCCCTTGAACGGCATAGAGAAGGGGAAGGTTAAAAGTCCCTTCAGAGGGCCATCCTACGTCAAAGGCTGGCCATTCTAACTCACTGAAGGTCCGGAGAGTCTCAGGATCTGGAGGTGGCCCGCCGTACCCTCGGGCCCGCTTCTGAAAATCAGAAAAATTATTCAGAAGGCATTCTAATGCATTACTCGGTGCTGAGCCTCCTTGTCCCATCTTTGATTTCCGACGCGAGACGTCAAGAGTCTCGAGACCTAGTAGTGATATGAGAAACTTTGAAAAACCTCTGTTTAACCTTTATTTGCCCAGGCCCCAGGCGCCCTGGGGAGAATGATGGGGCTGTCTAGGATAAGTAAACAACAGTGCATTAGCTAGGACTGAGATTAACACCCCTGTTCTGTGTCCTTGGAGCCCTGAACTGATAGGAGCCTTTGAACCCTGCCCCGTACTTATCGCATCTGCTTCTGCCCCGAACCTTTCCTTGAGCCCCCCTAGAAACTAACTTCCGCATTCCGCTTCTGTATCCCGCCTTGCCACGTAGACAAGAAGACCCTAATCTATAAAAACCCCAGGAATCCTTTGTTCATTGCTCAGAATTTGGAAATGACTCCTCTGAGCCCATGCATGTAAAATAAACCTCGTACTCCAAAATCCCTCGGTGTTTGGTCGCTTCATTTCCCACAACATTTGGTTCCCTGACCGGGAAGTCGCGACCTCACACTAATTCAGGCCTTTTGTCACCGTCTGGAAACGCCGGGAGGCGGCCGCAGGACCAACTGGGGAAAGCGGGGGTGCACGTGCCCTGAGATTTCTTAGGCCCCGTCCGGTTGGGGCGGCGGCCGCTGACCCGCACGGCCAGGCGGGAAGTGAGGGATCTTGGACTACGACTTGTTAAGGCCTTGATTGGAGGCGCCAAAACTTGGTGAGTGCCCCGGGGACTTGTCCCGAGACTGGAAGAGGCTGATCACCTCTCATTGGAACCTTGGGTTGGATGCATTCCGACCACTCGAACCCTTCTCGGGGGGTTTTGTCCTGAGTTTAGGTGGGATCCATACCGGGTTCCACAACTTGACCCCGTACTCAGGGGGGTATTGTCCTGAGTTTAGGTGGGATCCATACCGGGTTCCACAACTTGACCCCGTACTCAGGGGGGTATTGTTTAAACTCGGAGTGCTTGAGCGTGAAAGTGTGCGAGACTGTGTTTGTGGCTCCACGGGCTGGTCCTACGGAGCAAGAGTGGGTCCCAACCTGCGGTTCCTGTGTCAGGTCATACGGCATAACGGTTGGCAGCTAACCCCGAATTCTGCTGGGGCAACCTTAGCCAAGACCGACTTCGTCCCGCGAGGGAGCAGGCCAGGCGGACGAGCGAATCTACCCCACCCTTTGTGTGTCCACGTCGTGTGGGGCTCGGCAGGTATGAGTGAAAGAGCTGAAGTTGTGTGAGAACCGCGGTTCGCCTGTGTGAGAGGAGAAACTGTATCTGTGCAGTCTTTGTTTGTCACGGCTATGTCATTGTCTGTGAGTTTCTATGTCTAATTTGTAGAGAAAAAAAAAAAAAAACGCGCGCCAGCTGGGTCCGCAGGTGCCGGAGCCGAGGAATCTGACTGGTTGAAACAAAGCAGCACGGAGGCCGCGCCGGTGTTGACGAGATGAGTATTCTGTCCCCAGAGTTCTCCCAGTCGGCAATGCTGGGACCCTCGCTCGCTGATTGGAAAAGCGCGCACACTTCTCGCGTCCCCGCACCCCCTTCTCTTCCCCTTATCGGCACCCCAGGTGGCGGGGCGGGGGCGGGAGGCTGTCTCCTCAGGACAGACGGGATTGCCGAGGTGCTGGGTCGCTCCTCCGAGCGATCGCTTCCCCCTCCCCAGCCCCGGAGACAGGGTCGGAGGGCGGGAGCCAGGGGCCTGGCGGCTGGGGGGGCAGGACAGGCAGTCCCCAGTGTGCAACGGGCTGGTCGAACTGTCTAGCCTAGAGCAGGAGGTTTCCCTGCTAGCGGGAGACCTGGATTTTCTTTGGGAGTGCTATACTGTAAACCCCCTCCCCGTCCGTGCTGACTTCGGTGGCTGGCAGCCCTTCCCCCACAGGCTACTGCGGGGGAGATTTGGAAGGCTGACTAGGGCGGCAGCCCCGCTGGCTGTTTCCTAGCAACGGGTAGGGTTTCAGCCAGTGGGCGGGGCTGATGGCAGGCACTGAAGTGAGTTTTCTGCTGCCGCAGCTTGAGGCGTGAGGAATTTTAAGTTCTAAAATGTTTGCCAGTGAGGACCTTGTAATTCGACTGGTCTGGCAATTGTGAGACGAGCTCATCATACTTTAAAAGAGTCTTGAGCCTTTCCTCCCCGAGAGTGATTTATTGGCCATTTTAACTCTTAGCTCGGAGAGGGGAGTGTGCTGTTTGCCTTTCTGAATGACCTTTAGCCATCCAGATTTCTCCAAGCTGTGTGGAATTCCAACCAGCGCCCCTGGAGTGGTCACCTAAGAGAGACTTTTAAAGAGACTAAATTAATGCTGCAAACAAGCAAGAGTGTTTTCAGATTCTTCATGCTGAAAGTAACTTTGTAAAGTCTGTGCTAATTCTTCCAAAATTGAAATGTAACCAAACCTGTTACTTTTATGTATCCCATGTGTTTATATGATTTTTCAACTGACTAGATTTAAGAATTTGAGCTGTAACAACCCAGAAATGCCTTAATTAATTCCTGTTTGTACTCTATAATGTATATAGAAATTGTTCCTTGTAATTGCATTCGAGAATAACAAATAGCAGATTTCACAGGCCTATTTTGATTTGATTTTATAAACAAGAGTAAAGAGATATTGCTAACCGCTCTGATTGAACGTACCGCTGCCCTTAGGGTCTGGGGGCGGGAGACGACCTCTGGAGTGCAAGACTCCCTGGTGGCAGGCACTGCCTTGGGTTTCTCTCCCTGCCCCCCAGAGCTTGGTCAGAAGTCGGCAGCGGGTGGGACTCCCCCCAGCTTTGACAAAGCCCTGAGTCCCCGTATATTCTGGGAGAAGCGCTTTCTGACTTTGATCTCCTTAGGCCTGAATGCCTACTGGGGAGAGGTGCAACTCCCATGCCTTGCTAGAATTAGGAAAAATTTGGCGTCACAAAGGCTTGCTAATGAACCTGTGAAGTCTGCTAAGAGTGCTTTCATTCATATGATAAGAGTCCGAGGGGTCCTAGTGTGTGGGAGGCTTAGATGGAGCCGCTGGGACGGCGGATGGGCTGCCTCTGGATTGGGAGCAGGCTTGGGACCTCGTTTGCCCCTTCCCTCTGGTGCCCCTCGGTTGTCCCTGCTCCCCTGCACACTGGCTCGGCCACTGGGGCATGCTCTGAGCTAATTCCTGTCATCTGTCTATGTAGGGGAGCTGACCTGGGTGTCCTGGCTTCCCATGACTTTGGCATGGACTGCCCTGGTTGTGGATAGGTTCGGGGTTCCCTCCGGGGGGGCCGGCCGGCTCCGAAGGTCGGCCATTCTGGGGTACAAAACGTTTCTAGCTGCAGCAGTCAGGTTCTCTGTGTAACTGGTTCTGATAGGAATCGCTTTAGTTTTGGAAGTCATCAACTGAGATCCAAGAGTGACCACCTGATGTATAGGGTATGGTATTTGCAAGGTCTAGGCTTCAGAAGGTTTGAAAGGAATGTGCCTGCAAATCTAGAGACTTTTAGTAAAAGATACCTGAAGTACTAGGGATTTTTAGCTGCCGCATACTGAGTTTAAGCAGTGAGTTTAACTACAGCCTTTCCCAGTGTGGGAAAGAAACCAAGATTAAAAGAAAGTGATAGTTAGATCTAAATGAGCAGAAATATGTACAGAGGATATGAAAGTTTTAAACCTGGAGTAAAGGAAACCTCAACTACTTGTTTTCTAATTTCATGGGAAAAGCAAATTTCTCACATGTGGTTCTGTTTCTAATCAGAAACCTGTGTTTTAAGACCTATTGAAGGTCACCTGAAGACCTAAGGAAGGTCACTGTAACCGGTTGGGGAGAATGCTTTTGCCACCTGGGACCCAGGAGGGTCATTTGGGGCTGATAAGTGTTTCAGCCTGAGGCAAAGAGCATGTCTCTGCCATGAGACCGGATTGGAAGAGAGCAAGTCTCTGCCATTGGTTGCTTCTGATCAGAAACCCTGTGTACCTGAAGACCGAGGAAAGGTCACCTGTAGCCGGTTGGGGAGAAGGCCTTTGCCACTCGGGACCCAGGAAGGGTCAATTGTAGCTGATGAGTGTTTCAGCCTGAGGCAAAGCAGCATGTCTCTGCCAAGAGACCGGGCCTGAAGGAGCATGTCTCTGTGAGGCACCAGTGGAAGCACTGGTGCAAGAGAATGTCTCTACCTGTATTGTTTCAGAACTCTGTGTTTTAGGATTTTGCTCTGTATCTACTCTGAAAAAAAAATTGAGGATTCCAAGAAAGGTTGAAACTTCATACTCTGTAAAAAAAAAAAAGTGAACAAAAGAACGTATAAGATATAAAAATGAAGAAGTATATAAAAGGATATAGAAGTTTTTGAATATTGCTGAAGGGCTATGAGAAGCTATGAAGATAGAAGAGGGTGTATAAAAGGTTGTAGAAGTTTGCAAAAGTTTGGAAAGGAATTATATAAAGTTAGTAATAAAAGGTATAAAGCATAGAAATACAATCTTAGTAAATATCAGAAGGGAAAAAGATTTTCCATTATGCTTTATATTTTTCTCCCTACCTGAACCCTTCAGAAATTGGCATTCTGAAGGAATAATGACACTATAAGGTTTCTTTGCATAAGACCAGTAAGACCAACCATTAATAGTAGTTTTGTTAACCAGGACTTTGACTGGAATGTCACGCCTGAAGAAGGCATATAGGTTCTGGTCATTACCAGAAAGCTCAGAGGAACTAGGATTGACCTGTGAAGCTAGTGAAAGCCCACAAGAAAAGCCTGGTACTTTGGTTAGTTGTGTGGTTCGTGCCAGTCTTTCCAGGGGAGGAATGAAGGTTGCTTTCCTGAAAGATGGCTGAAAAGGAACCTGTAAGCACAATGGACGCTCAAGGATTTGAGTGAAACAACTGGTACAGGCAAGGCCAGATGTGTGGCGCTGCTATGCCCTGAGAGGCAGATTGAAAAGTCAATCTAAGAGTTCCCTGGGTGAGTATATGGGTTCCAGCAAAGCAGACTTAAGGATCACAAGTGATCCAGGCTGCTCTTGGTGTGTTTATGCAAACGAACAGTCAAAATCAAAAGCGGGACCCAAAGTAGTCCCTGTAATAACAGTGAGGGTAATCCTAAGGAGAAAAATTATAGTTCAAGGAAAATCACAGTGCTCAGCATTAGACATCAGAATGGTACAGCTAACTGTCTTGAAAATTTGCTCTCATTTGAAAGTTAAAACCAGGTTTGTGATGTCACCAAAGATGTACAATTTACAGGTGCAAAGGACCTTGTCAAATTGCCACTGTTAAATGTCATTGTAGGAAGGACCTTGCAATAGAGTGTCTTCCCAAAAGACAGTCTCACAGGCGCAGAGACTAGTTTGGGGATAGTTATGCCAATTAACCTGTGTATTCTTCTGTTTTCATAGGGCCTATGCCTATGACTTGCCTATGCCTATGAGAAATTAGTGGCAAGATGGGCCTCACTTAAGGAGCCCATCTCCATCATTGCCCCACTGAGACTCAATGGTTTGGCTGAACTAAGTAGTTGGGTTAGTAAAAGACTGGGGCAGTTTATGGGCTTCACTTTAGAACTAATTTTCTCTTTTCTGTCTTGATAGCTTGGACAGAAAGGGCTCAGAAACCTGAAAGGAGGGAACTCCTAATCGTTACTGAAGTGCCTGCCATTGTCAATTAATAGTTATAATTAAATTGTGCTTCCAATTTCTTGCCTAATCTGTCACCTCCAGAACATGACCTGACCAGAATGACAGCGGTCCAGTAATGCCAGCCTCTGGACACCAAGCCTGCGATGTCCGGGTGACAGCCAACTGACCAGGACCCTGTGAGGTCTTTCCCCTTACAGGAAAGACTCCCTCCGTGCTGCTCCCCTTCAGGGCACCCCAACCCAAGGGTAAATGAGACAGCGTCCATTTCCAGCTTAGAAGAAGTTACAAGAAGATGAGACCTCCGTCCCTTTTCCTTTATATAATTATGAAGTAGGTATAAATCTAAAAGGAAGAATATTGATACAGAGTGCATCCACGGGGAGCCCCAGAAAAGATTTAGGATGAGATCCAAGGTTCGGGGTATCCAAGAGATATTGAGGTATACTCACCACTCCCCGGGAGAGGGGGACGAATAGAGCGGGGCCATTGAGAGATATTGTACATAGCAACAGGTTTGCAGCTGACCTCTAAAGTAATTATTTGACATATAGCTTTTAACTAGTTTCATAGATATATTGAATAGTATGGCCAGACTTAGAACTAAGGAAATAAAGTCACTTACCCAGGATATAGCTAGGAGCAGAGCCCCTAAGGGGGGAGGCCTGTGTCAGAGCTTGGAAAAGATCAACTCCAGGCCATGAGGGGATAAACTACCCAGGTGAAAGAGGGCACCGCATAGTTTAAGGCAGAGTGCCGACCCCTGCAGCTTTGGTGAAAGAGGCCCATGTGGCTTTGGGGTTCCCCCTTTGGCTGTGTAGCCTAGAAGGCAAGAGAGACTTTGACTAGAACTTAGTACAAAAAAGGACCTCTTGCCAGTGGACTGTGAGGGAGTGCCACATAACTTTAGATTGGCTAAAAGATCCTGCCTGATGCAGCTAATAGTAACAGCAGCCTGAGACACAGATGTGTGCTCTTTCCTGGTTTGCAGTGCCCGGAGTTAGAACAGTGCAAGTAGAGAGCAAAGACATAAAAATATTTTAAGTTAAAAAAAGAGAAGAAAAAACTTAGTTTCTGACTGCTCTTTTGCAATAATAGAACTAGAATTATAAGTAATAACAAGAGAAAAGGAAAAAGAAACCTCATTAATACTCTAAATCTAATAAAAGGGGGGACTTGTTTATTCTTACAAAAATATATATTATGCTTAAACAAGCAACCAGTGCTGTTTAGCATAAAAGGGGGGAATGATATGAGAAACTTTGAAAAACCTCTGTTTAACCTTTATTTGCCCAGGCCCCAGGCGCCCTGGGGAGAATGATGGGGCTGTCTAGGATAAGTAAACAACAGTGCATTAGCTAGGACTGAGATTAACACCCCTGCTTCTGTGTACCTTGGAGCCCTGGCTAATAAGGAGCCTTTGAACCCTGCCCCGTAAATAAACTAATTATCGCATTCTGCTTCTGCCCCGAACCTGTCCTTAGCCCTCTGCCTAGACAACTAACTTCCGCATTCCGCTTCTGTATCCCGCCTTGCCACGTAGACAAGAAGACCCTAATCTATAAAAACCCCAGGAATCCTTTGTTCATTGCTCAGAATTTGGAAATGATTCCTCTGGGCCCATGCATGTAAAATAAACCTCGTACTCCAAAATCCCTCGGTGTTTGGTCGCTTCATTTCCCACAACAGTAGGACTAAGGCAATTAAGAGTTCACACACGAACACACAACGGGCTTCCCCTCGTCCACTCACGCATAAACAAGCCGTGACACACAACTTCAGCTCTCTCACTCGTTCAGGGGCGCGGGCGCTTCGCAAGCGCTTTTGGTTAGAGCACAGAAATCGTAAGTGATCTCCTGCCGTAACCTAAACAGACGGGGGGGGGCACTCCAGTTCTTCCCCTCCCCCTATTACCAGAATAGAGCACAAAAACTCTACCAGACGGGGACTGCAGTTCCCCTACCAGACGGGAGCGTAAAGCCCCGACCCCTGAGAGCGTCCTCTCAATTTTTTGGGGTCCCCTGGGCGGAATTCCGGCGGCGTCCCACCTTCCGCTTCAGGGCTCCGATGGCCGCGACCTTCCCAGATAGAGATCTCTCACAGATACCAGATACTTACCGGGCCGGCATACAGATGGGTTCTCCGAGGGCACGTGCGAATCTCGCTGGGGCCTCCAAATGTTGTAGGCAACAGATGAGTCAATACACGCTCTCGGAGACGAAAATAGGTTTCAAAGAATTCTAGTTTTATTGATTACAAAATAATAGTCCAATTATAAATTTGGTGGCCAAGCTTTACCTGCGCAGGGGCGAGCTTCCCAGATGTGATCGGAGTCACAGTACCTTCTCAAAGCTACAGATGGAAGTCGCACGTGGCTCACAGACTACGGGGTTTTTATAGGGCAGAGCAAGCGAATGCGGGCTTACAGAAGCAGATGTGGCAGTTAGCTATTAGCCAGATTGCTAAGTTAAAAACGGCGAAAGTTTCTAATTGGTGGGTGAGGGCTGGGGGGTCTCTTCTGGCGGGCCTTGGTCAGTTACCTTATTTGGCTAGGAATTTTTAACCCAGCCGTTCCCTGACATTTATTTATTACCCAGTCTCAGGAACTGCAGATGCCTAACGGCTGTTTGTATGTTTCTACTACTAATGGCTATTACACCATCATTTTATGTATATACACTTGCAGATAAGTCGACGTGAATGTTTCTATCTACTTTCTCTGGATTTCACTTACTATTTTAGGTTAGAAGTATGGGCACAAAAGTCGTAAATTTTCAGCTTCTATTTTTGAGACTGTGCATTTAAGGGTGAAGATGTTTTTCATAAGTTTTAGTATGTAGTATCTTTATCCCCATTCTGTTTATTTTGTAATTCAAATTGTTGTATTTTTGTGGTTATTTGGAAGTGTATTACATAACTACCAAATATAAGGCCTTTCCAGTCACCCATTCGTAATGAATTCTAGCTTCAGTGCAATAATAGCACTTAGAGAAACGTACATACTTTCAATGCTGCGATGCTTGTTGACACTGGCTTTTTATTGTCTTCCCCAAAAGATAAAAACTTTTGGGAAGATGGAATTATGAAAGTGCCTGAAAGACTACAGAAAGCAGTGGGACAAAACAGTGAATACCTTGTTCAATAAAATTATTGGTGAAAACGAAACACGTCTCTTTCATTGTGTCTTTACCTAAAAATCTAATGAACCTTTTGGCTAAGGAAATGGTAGCGTTCCAAGCATGCATCTCTGCTGCCATCTCGTGGACCTTTTGGGAATAACATGTTAGTGGCAGGTGGGGGGTAGTGGTTGACTGTAGTAGAATATCAATGAATGTTGATTGCAATGTTATTAAGATGTGTACTTAGTAAGTTTTATATATCAGGACTAACTAGTTAACTTTTGTTTCTAATTTCTATGTTAACAGTAATGACAGAAAGAAACATACTGTATATAATTTCAGTCCTTTGAAATTTGTTAAAACTTGCCCTAGCACAGGATGGTCCCTTTGAAAAAATGTCCCAAGTGTGGCTTTCTGCTGCCATGTCATGTGTCACTAGAGATGACAAATCTTATTGTCCCCACCTGTGTGGCCGTGGCTCACCTCCTGGTTGTGGCTTCATGGTCACCTTGCCTTGCACTCGTGGGCTCTGCTGCCTTCTGCCAGCTGCAGGCAGAGGTGGACGGTTTGCACTCAGAAACACCCAGACGTTTCACCCCCTGTGGGCGATGCAAGGCACCTCCTGGCAGCTGGTTTGCTCCTTCAGGCCATGTCTGCTGCTGTTGCCACAAGATTCAACAATTTCAGAAAAGCAACCTATTCTCAACTGAATGATTACGTTGATGAAATTTGGAAGAGTTTATTAATTTAGGTTGCGTCCTGTAGTTCGTGGGATTGTCTAACAAAAAGTAACATTCCATGAAGGCTGCAGTTTTCATAAATGTCTCTATCACCCATTGTACTGGTATAAGACCCTGTTTCCCCAGACTCCCAAGGGCCCTATATACCTGATATACACCTCATTGTCCGGTATTCATTTGTACTCATGCACGTATTAAATGTTCAGTATCTTGTATTGATCTAGATTATGCTATTTTGTTTTTATTATCCCACAGGTGTTAGAGCTGAGAAAGTTTATGGAAAATAATCTCTTTTTAAATAATCCCTCACAGTTTAGAAAAGCCGGAAGTGTGGAATGAATGGTGAGACAGTGCTAACTCCTGAAGCTGTTGCAGCCGGGAGACCATGGACACTGTCTTTCTCCAAGGTCAGCATCGTTTTTGTTCACTCTGTGTTTCGGCCTATTCCTGCTGGGTTTGGTAAAATTTTGAAGTTTGCATTTGGAGAGACAAGGGTTTTATCTTATTGAATCACAGGGTTGTTTACAATGGGAGGATCCAGTTCACCTCTGGCCTCTGGCAACGGGCCCGGGTGTGGGTCTCCAATTCCAAATTATGACAATGGCATCCTGGTTAGAGATCTGCATCCTGTGTCCAGGGCCTGTGCTTCAGAGTCAAAATGTATTCGGTTGTGGGTCTACAGTCTTGCACCTCTTAGGATGTGGATTTGTGTTCTGGGTTTGCATGTGAGGTCCATGTGCAGATGAAGCTTTTGGTTTTGGTGAATGGCATCTGGTATTAAGGGTCCAATGTCAGTCCCTGGCAACTGGTGTTTGGCCTTCGGACCTCATGGTCTGGCTTGGGTGAGGGCACAAGGCTTTGGGTTTAGGGCTTTGGGCCTGCAGTCCTGGTTTTGGTTTGGGTCCACTCCAGGGTGCATGTTTTGGAGTCAAAGGTCTGTGTCCAGGATCCTGAGTTTGGCTCTGGTGTTTGTCAACAGATGACCATTTTGACAAATTCAATGCCAATATGAATCCACAAGTGTATGGAGTTGAGATAGGTTTGTAGAAAAAGTAGGAAAATTCCTTGGCAAGTGAAATGGAAAAAGTGAGTTTGATAGCTAAATAAGGCCTAGCAATTTACATCCAGGTAATAAATCTGAGGCCTTTATCTTCCCTGACCAAGAGGGCATTTGAGAGCAAATGATTCACACATTCCAGACCACACAGGGGAAGACCCACCTCAGTCCCAGCCCTTCTCTGGTGACTTTTCTGAAGGAGAAAGTCACCAGAGCAGGACCCTGATCACTCTGTGTGCTCCTGTTGTTGCATCAGCACATCAATGACACTCCTGGTCCTGGGAAGCAGAGTATTCTGTGGAGATGACTCTTCTAAGACCTCCTCTAAAGTCCTCAACATTAGAAAACAGGTAAAACCTTTAAAAAAGGACCCAGTGTGAGCTGTTCATTGAGATCACGTGCACCTTCCCTTCTCTTCTTTGCTGCATATCTTCACTGTTTCTTCTTATCTCCAAAGGTCCCTGGGACTTGCAGGCAGGGAGCTGTGGGCAGCAGCAGCTTGTCCCGGACTCACCCCCCTGATCCTGTCTCCAAGGACCTTCTTTGCTTCTAAATTTCTGTTTCTCAAGAAGCAGCTCCTCTTATGCTCACTCTTGTTGCTGTGATTGTGCCTCTTCTCTCTGAAGCCCTTTGTTTGTTTCACTGTCCTTAATATTTAATATACGAACTCTCAAAATTCCCTAGCTCTCTGTTGTGAAATTTTGCTGCAGGAGGTCAAGAACCTACACATGTGAGACCTTTCCAGGGCAAACTGGACCCCTTGGGTCCAGTCCCTTTTCGGTGACAGAACAACCAAATTTTGTGTATTTGTTTACCTGTGGATGGACATTTGAATACTTTCTACCTTTCAGTTCTTATTCACAGTGCTGTTATATATAATCATGTACGTTTGTTATAACATCTGTCCTCAATTTCTGATTGTATTTCAAAGTAGACTTTTTGAACAGAGTAGGATAATTTTTTTGATGAAATGTCAAACCATTTTATACAAGGTCTGCAATATTTTACATTTTCAAAAGAAATGGTCAATTGTTCCAATATTAGTTTCTGATCATAAACATTTCTCAGTTTTGCTTTCTCATTATAGCCTTTGTAGTGTCTGTGAAGGGGTATTGTGCTGTGATGTAGCCATTGCACATCTTCTCTGGTATTTTTTTTACCACTTCTATGAATGTCTTCTAATTATAAGGGACTATTCAAGTTTTTTAAAAATATGGATGTCTTCTTGGGTGTCATGGCTCACTGGTTGAGCACCTACTTGTAAACCGAAGGAGTCTCTGGTTCAATTCCCAGTCAGGGCACATGCCTGGGTTGTGGGCCAGGTCCCCATTAGGGGGAATGTGAGAGGCAATGACAGATTGATGTTTCTCTCCCTCTCTTTTTCCCTCCCTCACCCTCTCTAAAAATAAATAAATAAATAAATAAAATGTTTAAAATAATACAGGTGTCTCTTCCTGGATGAGTCATAAAATTCTTTGTTGTAGAAGAATGAGTCTGATCGAAAGTATAACATGCAACCATTTTCTTCAATTCTGTGGGTGGTCTTCTTATGTTGTGAATAGCTTCTCCTGCTGCCCAGAATTTTTAAATCAGGAGGACACCACATTTACTCATTTAGTTTCATCAGTTTTGCTTTGGAAGGGTGTGCCTTGATATGGAAGCAGCAGCCTCATCCATTTTTAGGTCTTATGTATGTCATCATTGCATTATATAATTTGCTTGATTGAGTATAACTTGTTTCACAGAAAACTGCTTTATGGTTTTAGACATGAGATGATTACATTTCAAGGGTTTACAGGTTTAAATAGGAGGAAAGACTATTCTCTGGAGTATGATGTCCAGAGTCAGGCATCTGGAGTCAGGGACAGGCTTTGGACACCCGATCTGGTGTCTGGTGCGTGGCATGGTGCGTGGTTAGGATTAGGGGTTGGGGTTGCAGTGGATACCATGACTTGTCTTTAACTATTTGAAACCATCATGTTAGACTGTATCACAACAGGTGTACTATCAGCGTGTGATTAAAAAAAATCTCACTACAAGTGGTAAATGTATGGTCGGCCATTTTCACAGAGAAGCATGAGCATAAGCAACATTTTCTGTCCCTTTGGCTTAGTCTTTTCACAAAAGGTACAAGGGCAACTGTAAGGCACGAAAAGATCTGTGGTTTGTGTGGAGAAGATACTGTGACTGACCGAATGTGTCAGAAGTTTATTGCAAAGTTTCATGCTGGAGACTTCTCCCACAGGTAGGCAGGCCAGGTGCAGTGGAGAGCCCTCCATGGGAGATGTTCACTGAGGACAGATCACATCATGGCAGGTGGGAGATAGGCAACATGTTGAAAGTGTCCTACTCAGGCTTCGAAAATCATTTGCACCAGCTTGGTTACATGAATTGCTTTGCTGTTTGGGCTCCACAGGAGTTAAGCAGGATGGTGGGGGACCTTCATGAGTGGATTTCCACAAGTGGTTCTCCACTGAAACATAAAGGAAATGTTCCATTTTCATGAAGATTGTGTGGGGGGAGGATGAATCTTTGGTATTCGAGAGTAATGTGGAATGGGAGAGGTTGGTGGCAAACAAAGGAACTACCACTTGCTCATCCAAAGGGCAGTCTGCACCCAAAGGAGGTGATGATGCCCTTGTGGTGAATTCGAAAGGGAGTCCTGCAGTAGGAGCTGGTTTCGGAAAGCCAGCAGGCTACTGGCAACAGGTACTGCTCCCCATCAGACCGACTGAAAGCTCCACTTGAGGGAAAGAGTCCGGAATTTGGGAGCAGAAGATGCAGAAGGTTAGGATTAGGTGAGAGAGCTCAATTGTCTTAGGTGACCAGGGAAAACGATTCCAGCCTGGCTGCACAGTCCTGATTCCTCCACAGTACTCAGAAGACCTTGCTCCTTCCCATGGCCATGTAGTTTGTCTCTCTGAATTCTTCTTTATGGAGAGAAATTTCTATTACCTGGAAGACTGCATAAGACACCTGGAAGAGCTAGCTCTCTGCTTCCGAAGAGAACAATGTTGTGGGACGATGGAATGGTGAAATCGCGTGAACGTGGCAGAGAGGAGTGGAAGAAAACGGTGGTGACATTGTGCAGTTCTGTTGTGGGAGGACAGTGAAGAGGGTGCCTGTCTTTGTAACTCAAGGTAAAAAGTGAAGGAATCTTTCAGCCAGGCCCTTAGTAGGATATGCATTGCATCTGTCGGTCTCTGCTGCTATCTTGTGGTCATTTTGGGGAATGACACCTTATTGCAGGTCTCAAGGAAAAGTGGGTATAGTGTATCATCTAGGAATGTGGAACCGAATGTTATTTAGATGTACATTTCATCACTTTTAAAAAGAACTTTCACCCTGGCTAGTGTGGCTCAGTGGATTAAGCACGGGCCTGTAAAGCAAAGGGTCACTGGTTCAATTCCCAGTCAGGGCACATGCCTGGGTTGCAGGCCAGGTCCCCAATTGGGGACATATGAGAGGCAACCACACACTGATGTTTCTCTCCCACTCTTTCTCCTTCCCATTCCCTCTCTATAAAAATAAATAAATAAAATATTTTTAAAAAACAAAAAGAAGGACTTTTTAGTAACCCTTTGTTACTGATTTCTAGGTTGACTGCAGTTAGCGTCAGCAATATGCTTTGCATAATTTCAATGTTTTGAAGTTTGTTGAAACTTGCTTTACAGTACAATATAGTGTTCCAAGTGTCCCTCTCTTCTGCCATCTGGTGTTCACGTTGGGAAAACACCTTGGTGCAGATCAGAAGGAAATGTTGGGTATAGTGGGTCATCCCTAAATGTTGAATCAAATTTTGTTGCTCATGTTTGGTTTATTTAAATTTTTTAAAATTTATTGTTAGAGAAGGGGGAGGGAATGGAGAAAGACAGGGAGAGAAACATCAATGTGTGTAAGAGATACATCAATCAGTTGTCTCTCACACACCCCAAACTGAGAATCTGGCCTGCAACCCAGCCATGTGCCTTGACTGGGAATCCAACTGTGACCGTTTGGTTCACAAGTCTGTGTGGTCAGTCTACTGATCCACAACAGCCATGTGAAGGGGTCATGTGAAGGTTTTTGTTTTTTTATCTCTACAGGGTTGTTTTTTTTTTTAGGGGGGGAAGTCAATAAGGCTGTAGGTTTGATTCCTGGTCAAGCCACATTCAAGACTCAAGCAATGACTCTGACTGGTGTGGCTCAGTGGGCTGGGCATCTATCTGCCTGCAAACCAAAAGGTCACCAGTTCCATCCCCAGTCAGAGCACTTACCTGGGTTTGAGGCAGGAGATGGTCAGGAGGAAACTCTGGAGGTGCTCCAGGGCTAAGAGAAAGGACACTGATACAGGACAGAGACCCTGTTCTAAGACCAGTTGTTCCTGCTTTCTGGAAAAGCACTGAATCATGGCAAATCATAAGTACACCTGCACAGAAGATGCTACATGACCCCTGCTTCATTATAATAGCATTGTAATAAATCAGACTTGTGGGACCCCCTTCCCTGGTGGTCAGTCAAGGAAGATCATGGGAGACCACATGTGTAGTAGCTTTAAAGTAATAGAACTACTTGTACATGGGCAATAAAACCCTGCTAAAACTAGCCAAGAAATATTGCCCTGTAAGTATAGAATCCCTCCAGCTCCTGAGATCAATCTGTTTGGAGTCAGCCCGCTCCCATGTTTTGTGCAGTGTACTATCACTTAATAAATCTGTTCTCCATCTGTCTGCTATAAACTCTCTGTGTTCTGTTCAATTCCTTGTTTGCTATCATCAAGAACCTGGTTACCTGTGCCCACCTGTGATGGGTTGTGGGCCAGGTCACCAGTTGGGAGCATACGAGAGGCAAAGGATAGATGTTCCAAATGAAAAATAAGTCAATAAATTTAAAAAAGTAAATAAAACACAATTTCTATGTGTATCTGTATATATTAATGAACCCTGTATTCTTTTCCATCAATCTGTCTATTCATGACGCATTAATCCACTGTCGTACTTCCTACAGCTTTGTAATACAACTTTTACTTCTTCCTTATTTTAACAGGTAAACTGAAACTGAGCTTGTTTTACTTTAAAAAATTTTGCTGAGCCCTGGCCAATGTGGCTTAGTCTGCTGGAGCATTGTCCTGTAAGGTAGGAAAGATAGCAAACTAAGGAAAGGAGGAGGGAGACATGTCTGACCCCCTGACTCAGCCGTCCTGAGCTGGACTTGATAATAGTGCCAGGTGTTCAGAATATCACAAGAAACACATGGTAGCGCAGGAGGAGGGAATTCTATGTATTGTTCCCACTGTCTGGGAAGGAAAGCCTTGGAATTAAACCGTGTTAATTCCGCAGTGTCCAGAGAAGAAGCCCACACGGCAACTTTGGTTACGTGCCTACTTCTGGTCACCATCTGTTTTACAAGGGAGTACCTAATGTTTACAGAAATCCCATAAATAATTTATAATTTTGGGTAACTGCCCAAGCTGCAACTGGCTCCTGTCACGTTATTTGTTTTACAAGGGGAACAAACAGGGTCTGGGCTGAGATAAGCATTCAAGCTAACAGACCCCCACACATACATGCATTTGGGTAGTTACTTCCCCCCATGGAAGCTGGCACCACCTTTACCCACCAATTAATATGTCACTTCTTCACCCTGATCCTGCCAACACCTAATTCCTCAGGACCAAGGACCTGAGGCTCTTGCCACCCTTGCCCTTGACTATTGCCATCCTTACCTTGCCCTGCCCAGAATCTATACCTCTCACCCCGACCTTGGCAAGGCCTGTTCTCTTCCATGAAAACGTATCACTAGTAAACCCTGCTTGCTCATGAATAGATTGGCTGATCTGCAATTCTTTACTGCATCAGCAAAGAGAACTTAGTTTCTCCCATAATAATTCCATAAACCGAAAGGTTGTAGTACAAGCTCTAGTCAGGGCACAGGCCTAGGTTGTGGGTTTTGTGCCCAGTGGGGAGACAACTCTTTGATGTTTCTCTTCTTCCCTTCCCTTCTCTCTGAAATCAATAAGCATGTCCTCAGGTGAGGAATAAAATAATTTTTTCCTGTTTTAAGCTAGATCATATTGTATTTATAGGTAACCATGGGAAATGGAGATCATTATATATTTTTCTCTCCAAGAACATGCTGTTACTTTCCTGTTGTTCAAGTGTCTTTTTGAAAAAAAGATTTTACTTACTTTAAACAGGGCATGGGAAGGGGAAAGAGAGAAAAAAAAACCCCATCTATTAGTTGCATCTCACATGCCCCCAACTGGGGACTGAACCTTCAACTCAGGCACATGCCCGGATTGATAATCGAGCTGGTGAACTTTAGATCTGCGGCACGGAGATCATCCTTCCAGGTCATGGGGATTTGTGTTTGTGTCCCCCTTTGGTGAACCCACTGCAGCAGAAATGGGGTGGGTCGTGGGTAGGTCTCCCTGACGCAGGAGAGGGTCTGATGGGGTCCTCACTAAATGTTTGACATCTCTGTGTATTGAACTCAGCTCCGGTTCTTAGAAAAGTGTGGCCTCTGGGAGCTGTTGGCACCCTTCCTTATGTTTATGCAGATGTAGATGTTTACCCTGTTCTCACCTTGAGTCTTGTTGGACTCCCACCCATTGGGTCCATGGGAATTTTGTGCTCCTGGGCCATTGTGGACATTACCTGGGGACGGGTGGCCAGGAATGACCAACATTGTGCATGTCTATTATCCCATGAGACTTCACAAACAAGTTCAAAGATACAATAAGTAATAATTTTGAGATGGTGTCAGCGGTGCATTAAACTCTGTGGGGCCCAGGCACAAGGAGGGTGCATTACAGAACTTGCTGTGTTGCAGGCTTCATGAATGCCATGTGCAGATTGGGTGCACCTGTCATAGGAGAAACTCAGCTCCTGCCAACGCAGTAAGGGATCACAGGTCATCAAGTGTATTGCTGTGCAAGCAGGGGTTATTAGTGACACATTCTCATGGGAGAGGACAGGTCTTGCTGAGGTGGGGGTGAAAGGTAAGAGCACCAGGGCCTTTGTCCTAAGGACTTATATAGTTGGTGGGTAAAAGTGGTGCCAGCTTCCAAGGGGATGGACTACCCAAACATAGGTATGTGTGGGGGTTGTTACCCTGAATCCTTATCTTGCTTCTGATCCCACTTGGTCATGTTGTAAAATAGATGAATGACAGGAGACAGTTTAAGTTGAGGCAGTTACCCAAAGCTAACAATGGGCTCATTCTGTAAGCACTAGAGACCCTCTCATAAAAGATAGTGGACAGAGGTAAGGAATTAACCAGATTTGTTTTACGGGTCTTTCCTTGAGTGCTGTAGACCCCCTTCCATCTTCTAGGCCTTGGGATGAATACACTTTGAAAGCCTTTCTTTCCCAGATAGTGGAAACATCAGCTAGAATTTCAACGTGTTAGCATGGTGTTTCTTGTGATGCTGGAACATCTGACAATGGAATTGGACCAGGCGCAGGACTGCTGAGTCATTGGGTGACACCCATCTTCCTCGTCCTCCCTGCCTTGGCTCACCATCTAACACACCAGTGCAGGCAGGTACTGTTCCCAGTGTCAGTTCTCAGCAAGGGGTGGGTGAGGGTCTTGTTTCACAGCTCACTCTCAGCACCACCTGCTTGTGTTGAGGAGGCTCTGAGGATGCCCAGGCTCAGTGAGAAGGTGGTGATCAGGGGGAGGCACCTCCCCAACCTCAGGCTTCCTTCTCAGGGCAATTCAGTCTGTGTGGGGAAAGCAGTGGGGTCTGCTCAAATTCTGAATTTGGTTAAACACCCTTGTCCTAATCTTCCTTTGTCCACCACTAAAGACCAGGAAGACATGGGCACTGAAGGCTGTTCAGTAGGGCTTGCGATGTCAGCGATCCTCTTGCTAGATTCTGTCTGTGCTGACTCAACTTTGAATGTCAAACCAAAAGGCTGGAATTCCTATTTCCATTGCACAGACTAGGAAGCAGGCAGAGAGAAGTTGAGAATCTTGCCTTAGGTCACACTGCTGGAGGAGACAGAACTGAGACTCACACCAAGTATGGACTGATGTGGAATCTGTATGCTGTGCACTAGGAAATACTGACCCTGAAAAGGGAGCAAGGAGAGTGAGGAAGACCAACCCAGACTGAGCAGCTCATGTCCATGCACAAGCATCCATCTCTCCCTGCCATTCATCTCTGAGACTCCAGAGGTTGTAGGAAACCAGAAGAGCCAAGAGAAGGCAAGGGAGAAGTATGGAGCTGATTAGGAGAAAAGGCCCTTTCCAGGAGACTGGGGAATTACCTTCCTGGGTGAGTCTGTCTCAAATCCCTCTCTTTCTGGAGTAACGAAAGTACACTGATTTCACATTTACACATTTGTCGGAATTGAATTTCTGTGGCTGAGAGTATGACTTCTTTGTGGCTCTTTAGGAATCCTCTGCTTTCAGTGATGGGGAAAATGAGAGATGTGTATGGAGACAAAACATTTTAGAATAGGTCAAAAAACCATGAACGAGTTTGGTGCTGACATCCCCATATCACTATGGAATTGTTTGTCCATTTCATCTCTTGTAATGAAACTGGAAGGTTTGTTTAACCAGTTACTTCTATACTAATTACAATCATGGGGAGAGTAAGGGGCTGTGGACATCCTATGGCTATTGATATGTGACTTAATGCTAATGACTCACTCACTCAACCTGCAAACATAGGGCTTCTCCCCAGAGTGTGTCCTCTGGTGTCTGATGAGATGTGACTTGCATGCAAAGCCTCGCCCGCACTCCCTGCAAACATAGGGCTTCTCCCCAGAGTGTGTCCTCTGGTGTGTGATGAGATGTGACTTGCATGTAAAGCCTCGCCCACACTCCCTGCAAACATAGGGCTTCTCCCCAGAGTGTGTCCTCTGGTGTGTGATGAGATCTGACTTGCGTGTAAAGCCTCGCCCACACTCCCTGCAAACATAGGGCTTCTCCCCAGAGTGTGTCCTCTGGTGTGTGATGAGATGTGACTTGCATGTAAAGCCTCGCCCGCACTCCCTGCAAACATAGGGCTTCTCCCCAGAGTGTGTCCTCTGGTGTGTGATGAGATCTGACTTGCATGTAAAGCCTCGCCCGCACTCCCTGCAAACATAGGGCTTCTCCCCAGAGTGTGTCCTCTGGTGTGTGATGAGATGTGACTTGCGTGTAAAGCCTCGCCCGCACTCCCTGCAAACATAGGGCTTCTCCCCAGAGTGTGTCCTCTGGTGTGTGATGAGATCTGACTTGCATGTAAAGCCTCGCCCACACTCCCTGCAAACATAGGGCTTCTCCCCAGAGTGTGTCCTCTGGTGTGTGATGAGATGTGACTTCTGTGTAAAGCCTCGCCCGCACTCCCTGCAAACATAGGGCTTCTCCCCAGAGTGTGTCCTCTGGTGTGTGATGAGAACTGACTTGCGTGTAAAGCCTCGCCCACACTCCCTGCAAACATAGGGCTTCTCCCCAGAGTGTGTCCTCTGGTGTGTGATGAGATGTGACTTGCATGCAAAGCCTCGCCCGCACTCCCTGCAAACATAGGGCTTCTCCCCAGAGTGTGTCCTCTGGTGTGTGATGAGAACTGACTTCTGTGTAAAGCCTCGCCCACACTCCCTGCAAACATAGGGCTTCTCCCCAGAGTGTGTCCTCTGGTGTGTGATGAGAACTGACTTGCATGTAAAGCCTCGCCCACACTCCCTGCAAACATAGGGCTTCTCCCCAGAGTGTGTCCTCTGGTGTGTGATGAGATGTGACTTGCATGTAAAGCCTCGCCCACACTCCCTGCAAACATAGGGCTTCTCCCCAGAGTGTGTCCTCTGGTGTGTGATGAGATGTGACTTGCATGCAAAGCCTCGCCCACACTCCCTGCAAACATAGGGCTTCTCCCCAGAGTGTGTCCTCTGGTGTGTGATGAGATGTGACTTGCATGTAAAGCCTCGCCCGCACTCCCTGCAAACATAGGGCTTCTCCCCAGAGTGTGTCCTCTGGTGTGTGATGAGATGTGACTTCTGTGTAAAGCCTCGCCCACACTCCCTGCAAACATAGGGCTTCTCCCCAGAGTGTGTCCTCTGGTGTCTGATGAGATCTGACTTGCATGTAAAGCCTCGCCCGCATTCCCTGCAAACATAGGGCTTCTCCCCAGAGTGTGTCCTCTGGTGTGTGATGAGATCTGACTTGCATGCAAAGCCTCGCCCGCACTCCCTGCAAACATAGGGCTTCTCTGCAGACTGTGTCACCTGATGTGTGATGAGATGTGACCCATCACTGAAGCCTTGCCAACACCCTCCATGCTCGATTGTTACAATTTGTGACATTCCTCCTTTCACAAAGAACTTGCCTGTGTCCTCTGGGTTCTCTTTCTGGCCTCTTTGGGGCTCTTCTTCCATCATTCTCTCATGCTCACTAGAGCTCATTTGTTCTTTGGACGGTTGGAAAAAGGGTTTTGAGATTCTCCTTTGACTGATCCTTTTAAGCAAATGTTTGGACCTTTCTTTGACCTCTTGACCTTCAGCTTTATCATTCCAGCTGTGCGTACTAGTATGTTGCCGCTGCTGATTCTGATCCTCTGGACAGGGTTCCTCTGCTTGGAGCTGTTTTCTTGCAGATGTTCCCTGGAGAATCTGAGAGGGATGATTGAGTTTCATGTGTTGGCTGAGGAATTTCTGACTGGAGAAGGCCAGAGAACAGGAGGAACATGGGTGCACCTCTGGCTTTGGTTCTGCTGAAAGAGAAAGGTTTGGTCAGGGCAGATGTTGAGGACAATGCCTGGGCTGTATGATTAGTCTCCTGGTAAGACCTGCCCCGTGAGTCCTTCTTACTGTGGTGACAACGCAACCTCTATATCCCAGTGTCCACTCCCCGTCTATTTTCCTGTTTATTTTTATGCAGTGCATCTTCTTCAGAAATCCAGAAAGCCCACATCAAGGGTCTATTCTAATATTGCCCAGACTAGGGACTTTTGGAGCATGAGAGGCCATTTCACTCCCTGTGTGGATGGAACTGCAGTGACCTTTCCCATCTGTAGGTATCTTCTAAGTCACATTACAGAGGAAAACCACAGGCCCCAACTAGGAATTGCTTCTCTCAGTTTTCCAAAATAGTAAAATGAAATGTCCTTCCTCAAGCCTCACATCAAATATTTATTTATGCTTTATCTTTTAGTGTTAGACTATTTCAAATACACTAAGAAGACCTGTTTCAAAATATTTCAACTACATTTCTTACATGCCTGACTCCTGGTCCTGTCTAGCCAGGCCACCATGCCCTCTCACTTGGAGATGAAGTAATCTGAGGGGATTCCCCGCTGGGGTTTATTTTCTAAAAATTAACAAAACGTAATCAGAACAGAGAACACACCACTCTACAGCTGACAACTGCACACTTTCACTCAGGAAAGTCCCCAGTGTCTCAACTCAGGTCATCGGCACTGCATCTCTGGGCTGCTAAGCATCTGTCTGATCTCTATTCTTATCCTCTATGCTGAGACGAGACCTGAGTGACCCTCAGCCAATTCAACGCCCCACCTCTTTCCTTCCCTGGACTAGCTGCTCCCTCTGCCTGGGATCCTCTGCCCGCAGGTATTTTTGTAAATGTTGTCTCCTGAGAGCCCTTCCCGGACCACCTGCCACACGCCTCCCCTCACACTGATCCCCAGGCACCTGTCCTGCACTAGTTTTCTCCAAAGCACTAACCGCTGTGTGGTGTTATGCACACGCAAGCACGTGTGCCTGGGTTTCCCTCCTTCACCTGTCAGCTGCTCAAGAGCAGTGATTCTGATCCTCACATTACCCTGTATTTCCAGGTCCCAGGATGCTGTGCACCACAGAGTATATAATTCACTGAAATGATGAACGAATGTGCCCTGCCCGAATGGTGTGGCTTGGTGGGTTGGCTGTTGCCTGAAAACTGAAAGGTTACAAGTTCGATCCAGTCTCAGGGCACATGCCAGGGTTGTGGGCCAGTTGGGGGTACACCATAGACAACTGATTAATGTTTCCTTTGCATATTGATTTTTCTTTCTCCCTCTTTCCACTCTCTGTAAAAATAAATCTTGTTTAAAAAGATTTCATGTATTTATTTCTTTTCAGAAAAGGGGGAGGGAGGTAGGGAGAGGGAGAGAAACATCAATGTATGGTTGCCTCTCACATGCCCCGTACTGGGGACCTGGCCCAAAACCCAGCCATGTGCCCTGACTGGGAATCAAACTGGTGACCCTTTAGTTCACAGGCCGGTGCTCCATCCTCCGAGCCACACCAGCCAGGACAAAATCTTTAAAAAATAATGAATGCCTCCAAACAAAAATGTTTTATTTAGAAGTATGGAGGGAAATTAAGAAGAAACAACTATAAAAGTGCCAGAAAAACTGCCTTGGTGAGAGAACTGGTTAGTGCTTGTAAACTTTTCTTTTTTGCCTCTCAGTCTTTCAGCACTACATGCGGTTGTGTATTTTGTATACGAAGTATTTTTAAAATAAAAATTATAAAAATTTTGCTTAAGAGTCAAAGGCATAGAAATTTCTGAAGCATGTGATTTGAAACTTTACTGACTTTAGAGTAGATTTTACTGTACTTAAGAGTTGCATCATAAATGTTTCTATGGAGAATTCTCTCTTTTCTTTCTGTTTTGAAGAACAGTGGTGCCCACCTCTTCCGGCCACGGGCTCTCTTTTCCACTTGCCGCCCCACTTGCTGCCCAGCTCCTGGCCATACTCGTCCCCGCACCAGACCAGCAGCTCATGGCCCGGCCTAATGACACGGCAGGTTCGGTAGAAAATCTGCCTGTGGTACTGAAAGGCCACCAGGTTCTGCTCTTCATCATCCCGGGCACAGTTCACAAACCTGGGATTGAGGCAGATGAAGGGAAAGAAATGCACAGTGATGCTACGTGTTACATCCATGTCCAGCCCCTCACTGATTCTGAAGGCCCTCAGGCTCTGGTGTTGCCCACGGCCCCTAATGATTCTGGGGAATCTTTGTTCAGTGTCTGAGCGTCTGCCAGCATGTCATGTGAATTCTTACGTCCAAGTTCTGCTTGCAGTGTTCATCCTGCCTAATACCATTTCCTAGAACCCAGTTCTAGACTTAACCTCCACCATGACTGGCCATAATATCCAGTGATACTGGATTCTCCAAACTCCAAATCAAGTTGTCTCACAGCATAGAACCTGGTGCTTGATCTAGGGCTCTGCTTCTGAATTAGCTCATTAATTATCCAGTACTCAACCCATGTCTGTTTTCTCTTGAGAGGCCTTTCTCTAATCCTTCTACACTTTATTTAGGGCACCATTCACTTGCCTGCTCAAGATTACCATAGAAAATTGGAGGTCTTTTTGTCTACATGGGTTGTGTGATCTGTTTAAGTAATGTATTCCTTCACCTAAACTGGAATATATTAAGTGCTTAATTAATGTTCATTTGATAAATTAAAGTGTAATCCAGTGTTCCTGGTGAATCTAGGCTCTTCAAGGACCTTTCCAGAGCCAAAGTTGTGTCTAGTAGAGAGCTTTATATTTTGAGGATATATGCTATACTTTCTTCCTAAAAGTGCCCTAAAATGAAAGAACACTGTATGGAAAAAAAGAGGGAAAAAATGATTGAGGGAGACCACTGAGGGAGGCATGATGAGAGGGACAGATATAGGGGCTCATGGGGGATGAGTGTCCCCTCTGACACCCAGAGACCTGTTGACCTCACCTCATCCAGTTGGCCCAGGATCTGTCCTTTCCATCCACATACTCATAGCAGTTTCTCCCTTTGGTGATCTATGTTTTACAAAAGAAGGTAAAGACCTTTTATTTTTTTGGTGGGAAGGTAATAGTCAGAATTATTTTACTCCACAGTCATCAAAGCTCATTCAGCCTGCATGGGGATTCAAGTGCCCGCTGTGACCACATGATATTTTTCTTACTCATCACCTACACAGCCGAGTCTACCTGTCCAATCAGAGCAGGAGCCCCACAAGGGAGGAGCCGCTCCTTTGTGTCCACACCACTTTGCTCCCACTTACTTTCTGATCCTTAAACAGGAGCTCTGTGTTCATGTGAAGTCCAGTCAGTACACAGATCTAACCAAGTCTCCTCCATGTCTAGCACATAAGAGGTGAGGTCCCTCCAAGCCTCAGAAGGAATGTGGGAAGCCAGAGGACAGTGGAAGAAGTAAATAGTTCTCACCAGCCAGGAGTATCTGCTCTTGGCTGCCTCTTCATCTTCTGTGATGTGTCCTTCATAAGGGCCAAAGTGCAGACCCACTGGCAAATCAGCTGCCTCATTCCACACTCCAAGCCCAGCCTCAGGGATGCTGGATGGCCCGATTCTCAGCCCAGGGGGGAGGGTGAGGGCTGAGCGGTGGGGATGCCCCTTGTCCACTGCACTGTCCTTTACAAATGCAGGGGGCCCATGCACAGCACAGCTGTCGATGAAGAAGTTCTGACAGTTCTCACAATCTGGAGAGAAAAATGACAGGGGTTGGGGAACGTTTGGCACATGTTCCTGGACACAAAGAGCTTCAGAGGCAGTCCAGCACTGACATCAGTGAGACTCAATCCTGTATTCCAGGTCCCTAGAGGAAGGGAATGATTTGGGGACCAAAGGACTAGATGAAATTATTGTATCATAACTTGCTTCTTAGTGAGGGTCACTTACAAAGGTAGTCATCATCCTGGGGCTCGGTGACCTCTTGGTACACACAGTCCTTTCTTTCTTGTAGGCTGTACATCTTCACGTCCATCTCCTTTCTCCTGAGTTCTGAGTTGGAGAAGAGCAGGTGAGCCAGGTTGGTGGGATCTATAGTGTTAGTTCCCATTTTGTCAGATAACACACAATCTCCTCCCATCAATTTATTACCTGTCCTTTGGCATACTCTGGTATTTTACTGTTAACTATTGGTTCAGAAAACTAAGACGCCACGGTAACTACAGATGAGTGATTCAATTCTAGTTTCTAGATCTTCCCATTACCAGGTTTAACTTGCCAACCTTTAATCATTCATAAAATATCTGAGTGCACATTATGTGTTAGGCATTGAGTAAAGACCTGGGCACACAACACCAGTAGTGTGGTTGCTATTATCACACATGGATTTTTTGGACAACTTGCATGTGTCACCTGTTTTAAACTCAATTTAATGTTTTCAAACAATATATGAGTGATGTTTCCTTATCTTCACTTTACACATTAGCCTGCAGGGGCTCAGAGAATTTATAGGATTTGCCCAAAGGTCCAGTGGTAACTTCAGTCTCAGCTTAGCCCAGCTTAAATCCAGGCCTACCAAAGTCTGCCCCACAGACCTAGGTCATACTTATCAGCCCCTCTGTAGGACTTAGAGGAACTAAAGTTTCCAAATTATTTTCTTACCCGATTTTTGTCTAGTGTGCTTTCCAAAGGCACGTGTTTCTCCAGGAGAGGACACTGGTTTCTGGGCCTGCTCTGAGTCACTTGCAGTCATGAAATTTGCTGTTCTTGACAATTCCTTCAAACTATATTCATTGCTTAATGGCACCCTGGATGTTGCCTTCAAGATAAGGATCATATATTAAAAGACAAAACGTATTTAATGTTTTATGGCCTATCATATAATTTACATGCATGTTTTTAATACTTGAATCCTTGGAAATACCTCAGGAGTATGAATATTAGAGGGTATAGGGCCAATGTGGGTAATGAATCCAAGATTAGAACCCACGCCTTATGGCTTTTCTTTCAACTGTCTCTATAAAATTGAGAGTGAAGGATATTAGAAAGAGAATAAATAAATAGTTGGCAGAAACATGTCTAGACAATAGCTAAAATGATAAATATTTGCAATACCTTGGAAAGAATATTTGTACTTAGATGAGCTGGTTCCCACCAATTGTTTGAATAAGGCTGTAGCAGTAGCTAGTTGTCTTCAGTGTCCATACCTGTAACATGCTCATTTTTAATGTTATAGTGAATGTGTACTTAAATAATGTTCAACAAAGTGTTCTGTGAATTATGTAATACAGCATGAATGTGCTATCAATTTACCCCTCATCTCTCTCCATATTTCAATCCCACAGAAATTACCTTCAGCACTCATTGATCACGTTCTAATTTATTTTGTAGTTGTAAAATCATTCACTCAGCAAACATTCGGGGGCCCTCAGGAGCCCTGAACTGGGCCTGTGACCTCTGAGAAGTCTCAGGTATGGACCAGGCCCTCAAAGAGCTCACAACACAGAGTAGGCAGGCTGAACAAATGATTCTAAACAGGATGAGAGTGGCCTCATGAGAACTCAGACAAAGCTGTTACTTCACCCTATAAGGGGATTTGAAATCAGTTCCAGACGGATGAGTTTCTGTTGAATAGTGTGTAACCTATATGAAATCCTTAAGTCATTTTATTATTTGTTATTCCTCAATCATGAAACCTGAAGCTCCTCAGGGGTGGGAGATACTCTTTATTAGAGTGGGAGGCTGTGATCCTGGACACTTTACATTCTTCTTCATCTGGGAGCATCCACTGTACAAGCTGCCTACACATTGTACGCTTTCCTTAGAGGGTCTTAGTGCATTTCTCATTTCAGCATAGCAAAGAACTCTGGTTGAAATCATCAGTCAGATGAATGATGTAATGAGATATGGATAAGACAATGTAAACTTTAGAAAACTATGAAAGTGTATTTTTCTAATTTTTAAAAAAGATTTTGTTTATATTCTTGGGAGACAGAAAGGGAGGGAGAAAGAGAGGGAGAGAAACACTGATGTGAGAAACATTGGTCACTTGCCTCTTGCAAGTACCCTAACCGGGAACCTGGCCAACAACCCAGGTATGCGCCCTAACCAGGAATCAACTTGGCAAACTTTCGCTTTGCAGGATGACACCCAAGTGAGTCATGCTGGCTAGGGTAAAACTATGAACGTTTCAATGAGTTCATAAGTAATTTAGAGAAGCAACTATGGATTAGATTGCACTACCACTGATACTGTGATCTTAGACATATAGTCAAACATTTCTGTATCTCTGAAAGCTCACTTCCCTTATCATGAATGGTGAGTTATAGTACGTACCTCATCGGGTTGTTGTAATGTTTAAGTGAGTTTATTCACATAGAATTCTTAAAGTCTGAAACATTGTGAGAATGAAACAAATGGTAGTTACTATTGTTGCTGTAGTTGTTAACTATTAAGATGATGATGAGCCCTGGCTGGTGTGACTCAGTGGATTGAGCGCTGGCCTGCTGAGTGAAAGGTCACCAGTTCCATTCCCGGTCAGGGCACATGCCTGGGTTGGGGACCAGGTCTCCCACTTCAGGGAGTATGAGAGGCAACCTATACAGGTGTGTCTTGCACATGCTTCTCTCCCTTACTTTCTCCCTCTCCCCTCTCTCTAAAAAAATCAATAAATAAAATGTTTTAAAAAAGATTATAATGTTGACAATGCGTTGAGAAGACCAGGAAAGGAAGGCAGCAGTTCCTAGGATACTTTCTGCATTTTCCTACTCTTACCTGCATTTCTATCCATGAGGAAAATTTTCTTGTCAACAGGGTTTGGGAAACACTCACCTTCTGGTGTCTACTCTGTTCCCTTCTAAAGGCCATGTTTCAGGAGGTTTCAATGAAAGATGATGAGAAATCAGTGTTTTGGTTGGTAACTGTTTCTAAAATCTGGAGATTCTTTTTAGGGACACAGAATTGTAAATGAAAGTAGTGCAAGAACAATCCAAGGATGGTTGGAAAATGTTTTCTGAGGTATCATTAAGGCCTATGCTTCTATTGGGGCCATCCACTAATTTCATTAGAATGATAAAAAAATAGACAAAGTTTCTTCTACACTTCCTCCTATGTTCATAAAGCATCTATTACATTTATTAAGAAATAAATTGGCCTCTCCTGACAAAAACATAATAAAAGTAACTGCACAGAAACTCCAACCATGTCTTCAACAGAACCCTTTCTCTGCTCTGTTGTCTTCATTCAAACTGGCCTTGTCCAGGCTAACGGCCCTACCAACCCCTCGCCTCCTTTCTCTGGTATCCTCCCCCCTGTGCACATACTGGCCATCCACGCCCTTCCTTAATCATTAGACTCTGCTTGGCATCCACAGTGTGCTGATCACAGAAACAGAATTCCAGTCAAGTTAAAGATCACGTCTTGACTTCAGCTGTGTTTCAACCCGAGACCCATGAAAGTGGACTGACCCCACCAATCAAACACTCATCATATAGGACAGAACGGCACTATAGCTGATATCAGGAAATGATACACTGATCAGCCACTTCTGACCCTGGCCCTCCCCGCAGCTCCATAACCACCATGTTAATACTGTTCCCATGCAGGCCATGTGGCAGCCCCGTATGGGGACACTCCTCACCGTCCAGACCTGCCTCTCTCTCTTGTGATGACAACTCTTCGTAATTAGTTATTTCTTATTCACTTGTATATTCCTATACATTTACTGGTTATTAATGTGTCTATAAATATATAAGATGATTTTGCAGACTTGAAAGTTTATAGGAATATCCCCTCACTGTACCACACACTGTTCTGCATCCTGCGTGTTCGCAGGACAAGCAAACCCTGCTGCCTGGTTATGTCCCGAGATGCAGCCTGACCTAAACCAGGTTCGTGCCAGGAGGGCAGCTCAGGCTCCTCCTGCCCCTCACCTTGCTGCCTTGGAGCCCATTCTTCATCAGAGTCCTCAGGGTCCTCCTCCTGGAGCTTGGTGGCCTGCCTGGGGTGGTGACACAGGAAAGCTGGTCGCAGGGCCCTGAGACCTGAAAAGAGACAAAACCTTTGTCCTGAAAGCAAAGAGCCTGGAGGAGCAAAAAGCACCAGGAAGCCCGTGGGACTGGCTCGGTTGGGATGGGAGAGTAAAACGAGTTGCTGTGAGCGCTGCACCATCAGCGCCAGCCCTGCTGTGACCGAAGGAGCAAATGCCCCCTGATGGGTGTCCACGCAGGAGGGAGCTGCAGGCGGATGGAGCCGCCTGAGCCAGAGCCAGCCCAGCAGCCTGGCGGGTTCACCAATCCCCTGGGCCCAGCGCCTGCGCGCTACCGAGGCTGGTGAGCACCTGGAAGTTCCTCTTCACGTCCGGGTGCGACCTTTCCCCTCATGGGCGGGGCGCCCGGAGTGGGGACCGCGGACCTGGATGGGCGGGGCCTTTGTTCCCGCCCTTCCCTCCACGCGCCGCCACAGCTCTGGCTCAACAGGCCCGGGGGGCCTGTGGTGGCACAGGAAACGCGCTTTTCCCGGGGAAGGGCTCGGAGGTGCACCCGGGGGTCCGGAGAGGCCCGCAAGAGACGCAGGCGCGTCCCCGGCAGACCGCCGTCTCTCAGGCTGACAGGCTCGGGGTCCCTGAGACCCGATCCTGCGTCTTCCCGGCTGAGGACACTGAGGTCTGGGGGGAGGGTCAGACCCTGCGGCTGAGGAGATTTGGGGCGTCTCATGGAGGGGCTTCAGGGTCCCCACCACTGAGTCGGTTTCCAGGACGACGGCGTTTAGCGTCTCTGAGTTTGGGGAGATTCGGTTTTTCCGGGCGAGCTGCAGGTTGGGGGCCCCGAGCCGAGGGGAACTGGGGTTTTCGGGCTGTTTGGGGGTCCAGGCGTTGGGGTCAGGAGATGTGGGTCCCCCGGGTTGGCGGACATGGGCCCCTCGATGCTGAGGGGGTTTGGGCCCCTCAGAGTGAGGGCGTCTGGCGTCTCTCAGGCTGGACTTTGAAGGTCTCGGGCTAAGGGCGCCACGTGGCAGGGCTCCCCGCTTACCGGTCAGTCTCCAGGGGCCTCTGCTGCGCCGCCCACCAGGGACCAGCGTCCTCTCCGAGCTCCTGGGCTTCCCGCCCTCGGAAAGAGTGCGGGCGCCTGGGGCGATATTCATACCAGGATAGCCTGTGGGAGCAACCCGCCAATCAGTGCTGCGATCCCAGGGCTCTGCCCACCAATGAGCGGTCAGAAGGAGCTGAAGGGGCGGGGCAGGAGGCGGGGCCTGGGTTCCGGGCTGGCTAACCCCTGCCCCTAGGGGATTGATTGGCTGCTCTGGGTCTCCAGAGCCTCTGTCTCACAGCCTGCAGCAAGGCTTGCGTTTTCCAGCGGCCAGTTTTCCAGCGGCTGGAGAGGGACCCGCTCCGCAGGGGCTGGGAGCTCCGAGCCTGGGCCGGTTTTTAGGGTGGACGTGGCCCTCCTGCCGCCTGACAAAGTGTCTTTGTTCCACCAGACTGTAGTCGGGATCCCCAATTTTCCTCTAGGCCCATCCGTGCCCTCTCTTCCAAAGCCACTTTCAGCAAAAGATGCATAGCCAGTGAGGATGTGGTCAAGACTACACTGCAATCCGTGGAAACTTAAGTCAGTAAATTCTGACCACGCAAGTCATACACACAAAATAAGTCCAACTCAAATATTTAAACACAGTGAATGACATAATAAGCATACTGGAAAACACACTGAGTATTTCACGACTCAAAGAAGTGACGTTATGAGTAATAGGTATGTTTAAGTAACTCAGGTGAAAAAACGTTTCAGAAATAGGGAGACAAGATAAAACGAAACAACACTGAATAAATTTAGAAGTATTGGAAAAACATTCAAGTATTTTGCATACAAATAACACGTCAAATTTGGGGTCAGGGGTCCCCAGAGCAGGGTTTGTTTAGCTGCTACTGGTTTTCACGGGATAAAGTGGGAAGAGTGTTTCTGGCCCCTACCTCCTTTTGAGCACGTAAATATAACTTGATTTCCATGGACTGGAACTGTGCCAACTAACTGTAATTGTTACTGTGAAACTGCGTAAAGGGAAACCTCACTAAAGAGGAGTTGGGGGCCAGTGGGGGTGCTCCACATAGCACCACCCAGGGTCAATTACAGGAAAAATTGTCTGTCACAGGCCCCAACATGAAGATGGTACTGTGTGCTCCCAGGAGAAACCGGCTCCCCAGCAACTCAGCCACCTAGAAGCCATTGTCACCCTGAACTGAGGATTTTCTGCACTGCACTTTCATTTGAAATGACCCCTCCCAACTTCCTCCTTTCTCCCTGTAAAATAACGTTCCTCTCCTTTACTTGTGGAGCTTACCTGTCTTTTGCTAAAGCTTGCTTGTCCTAAATTTCATTTTTTGTTACTATTTCTGAATAAATCCCTTATCTGCTGGTAAAATAACTGCCTGCTATACTTTTAAGGTCAACATAATTTGGTGGCTCATATGGGGATCCAGAGGACTCTTGAGATCTCTGAGGCTGATGAGCAAGCAGGTGCAGTGTCCTTGCTCTTAAAGGCTTGGGGAAAGGTCCTTTGATGCAGACTCTCTGGCTCATTTTGAGAATAGCTATTCACAAATAATATCCTCATACCCTCTGACCAAGAAATTCCACTTTTCAAAATTTTTTTCTAGTAGCCCTGGCCTGGTAGTTCAGTTGGTTAGAGTGTCCTGCCTATATGCCAAGGTAGTCAGTTCATTCCCCAGTCAGGGCACATACTAGAAGCAATCAATGAATGAATGCATAAGTGGAACAACTCTTTCTCTCTCTTTCAAATTAATAAATGAAAAAATTTAAAAAGCATAAAAATCCCCTTAGTTATGCTTCCCTGTGTATGAAATGAAACATGGTTAAAATATTGTATCCAACACTTATATAATAACATAATTTTAAAGTTTTCAGTAGAAGAGAATTTGTTAAATTATGGTTTGATCACACTGTGAAATATAGAATGTTGAAAATGGGTGAGGATACATGGCATTTCATTAAAGAAATAAAACCTCCTAAGGTGGTTCTAATGGACTTTAACAGAGAATAGTTTCTAAGCAATGTTGTTACATGAGCAAAGTATCCTGCAAAACAAATTGTGGTAAAAAAAAAAAAACAACCCAGGCAGAAGACATGTGCTGAAAGGAGACACAGGGACTAGTAGCCACAGGGATCAGGGTCTGGTCAACGTGCAGGGGAAAACTTGCTTTTCCTTCATGTCATTTGGAACATTGTGTCATTGTTGTGTCAGTTCTTTTCTCTGTTAATTAAAAAAAACCTATCTATGCATATTTTTTGTAGATAAAAGAATGAATAAGATTAGTAGTTGGTTATATATGTATGCATTTAAAAATGACTCAACAAAAATTCCACACATCTTCATTACATCCAGTGCCTGGTGCTGCCTTCTTTATCTGAATAGCACCTTAACCACCCAGAGTGTCCAATTTGCACCCAAAAGTCTATTCCAGCAGGAACATTTCCACAGTGCAAAACACACTGTCACACAGTTACTGTTTGAGAAATGCAAATAATTTATTATGAAAACAATCAATTTTATATTTAAGTACTGGATCCAAAGTCATTTACAGAAACACAGTTAAGAATATTGCAAACCCTGACTAGTGTGGTTCAGCTTCTGTGTCTGGCATCTGGCAACTAGGGTTCATTGTCCAGCTTCCACTCTGGAGTCTGGCTGTGGAGTCTTGGTTATGGATCTGGGTCCCATCTCTGAGGTCTGTGGCCTTGGTTTGAATCTATTTGGCTATGGGTCTCAGATCTGGGGTGTCTTTGGGGTCTCTGGGTTTATGTGGGGGGTCTCTGTACATGTCTATAAATTTATAGTCGTTGGCTCCAAGTCAATGTCAAGAGGTATTCAACGGTTGGGGTGTGGTGAAGAACACTTTAGTGCAAATATCTCAATTTTAATATAGAATGGCCATGAGTACAGAATGGTTGTTAAGAAGCTCAGTATTGTCACAGGTGAATTATGAAGCAGCACGCGGTGTATCAAACTCAGTACTGCTGCTTCTTAGTTATGTAGCATCAGGGCTGTGAGGAGGCCCTGAAGTGGGGCAGCCCTGGGGCAAACTCCCTCTCCTGCTGAGCTGCTTAGGGCTTCTCTGCTCATCTACATGACTTCTGGTCTAGACCTTCATTTCCTCTTTGCTGGGCTGTATTTGCATATGAAGAAGTGAACATTGGAAAAGGCTGGGTGAGCAAAGAAAGGCCTCTGGTGTTGTCACCACAACAGACTAGACTATTAATATTATTTTAAAATTATGCCATTGTTTTCCCATTGTAGTTTTTAAGCCCTGAGACAGCCTTTTTTGTTGTTGGTGGTGGTGGTGCTCCTTACTTAAATTATATAGAAAAATAAATATAATGGAAAATCCTACCCAAATAGGTAGTAGCTGTGATTATATTAAGTGTATATGCTTCTAAACAAGGTGGGGGTGTGTGGGGTAGAATGGGCAGAGGAGGACAAAGGGGAAAAATTGGGAAACTGTAATAGAATAACAATAAAAATCACTTAATAAAAAGTACATATACCCTTCCAGATAGCACTAGTTGCATATTTCCATTCATCCACTTTCTCTGGATTTCATTTATTATTCCAGGTTTGCAATATGATGCAAAATTTGTGAATTTTCAGGCTTTCTCCCTAATGTGCATATTTATCAGTACTTTTCCCCAGAGCATTTTTATGTAAAATTCTTATTATCATTCCATTTAAATTATGTTTTAAGTGCAATTGTAATTTAATTTATGAGTTATTGAGAAGTGTATTTCATAATTTTTAAATATAAAGACTTTCTAGTTATCTTTTATTACTGATTGCTTGATAACCTGCAATGAGAGCAAGAAACATACTTTATATAATTTCAATCCTTTGAAATATTTTTGATATTTTTTTTGAGAGGACTTCCGCCAAGATGGAGGTATAGGTGGATGTGCCGTACCTTCTCACACAACCAAGTTTAGGGACAACTAAATATTAGCATCAGAAAACACAACCAGAACACGGAAAACTGAACTTTTCGGAAGTCCGCTAACAACAAATTCTTCAGCCCGGGGCGAAACCGGCATCTGGTGAGGAGTTGCAAAGGAGGGCTCGGTCGGGAATCCGGACGCGCAGGTTCCAGACGCAGGATTGGACCTGGTGAGCGACCGAGCGACCCACCGGGTGAGCGACTGCGGAGGAGACAGTGGGGAGGCGGTGCAGCGTGTTGACTGCGGTTGCCTGATTGCGAGCTAGCGAGGGAGTGGGCGGTTGGACCGGCGCGGCGGCGATAGAGGGCGCCTAGGCGATACAGGGCGCCGCCATTTCCCCGCTCTGACCACGCCCCCACATACAGCGTCACAACCCAGCGACCTGGGAGTCCAAGGCGCCGCTTCTCACATTTAAAGGGCCAGAACAGACCAAAAATGTCGCAGGAAGACCTCAAAGCCCCAGAGATAAATCTAAGCGACGAAGAAATAGCAAAACTCTCAGACGCACAGTTTAAAACACTGGTCATCAGCTTCCTCACAGATCTGGTTGATTATAGCCACAAATTAGAGAAACATATGAAGGCTAAATTAAGGGAAATGAATGGAATTCCACAGGAAACCCATAGAGATGAAAAGGAAACTGGGACTCAAATCAATGCAGTGGACCAGAAGAAAGCAAATAATGGCCAAACAGAAAAGAGTCAAGGAGCAAGAATTCAAAGAAATGAGGAGAGTCTTAGGAACCTCCAGGACATCTTTAAACGCTCCAATATCCGAATTATAGGGGTACCAGAAGGGGGGAAAGACACAACCACCAGTGGAAAAATTATTTGAACAAATAATAAAAGAAAATTTCCCCAATCTGGCAAAGGAAATAGACTTCCAAGAAATCCAAGAAGCCCAGAGAGTACCAAAAAAGTTGGACTCAAGAAGAAACACACCAAGGCACATCATCATTACATTAGCCAAAATTAAAATGAAGGAGAGAATCCTAGAAGCAGCAAGAGCTAAGGGGACAATCACCTACAAAGGAGTCCCCATCAGACTGTCAGCAGATTTCTCAAAAGAGACCTTACAGGCAAGAAGGGGCTGGAAAGAAATATTCCAAGTCATGAAATCTAAAGACCTACAACCAAGATTGCTCTACCCAGCAAAACTTTCATTTAGAATGGAAGGACAGATAAGGTGCTTCTCAGATAAGACCAAATTCAAGGAGTTCATCATCACTAAGCCCTTATTACATGAAATGTTAAAGGGACTTATCTAAGGAAAAGAAGTTAAAGAAACATGAACAGTGAAAGAACAACAAGCTCACAGTTATTAACAACCACACCTAAAATGAAAGCAAACTAAAAGAACAGCTAGATCAGGAGTGGAAATACAGAAATGAAGATCTCAAGGAGGGTTAGCAACAGGGGAGTGGGAGGAGGAGATGGGGGGAGAAGGTACAGAAAATAAGTAGAATAGACAGTAGATAGAAAATAGATGGGGGGGCAAGAATAGCATGGGAAATATAGAACCTAAAGGACTTGAGACACATGGACATAAACTAAAGGGGGGGTAATGGTGGGGATGGGGGGGCAGGGTGGAGGGGAATGAAGGGGGGAATAGAACAACTGTAACAGCATAATCAATTTAAAAAATAAATAAAAATAAAAAAAAACCCCCCTCCCCCCCCCTCTCCCTTTTGCTCAAATTTTTTAAACAAAAAAAAAAAAATTTATTATTTTTCCCCCCCCCCCCTTTTTTTTAAATTTTTCTCTTCCCCCCATAAAAAAAAAAAAAAAAAAAAAAATAAAAAATATTATTTTGAGAAAAAACAAACATTAAATTAGAAACTTGCTCCACAGTAGAATATAGTCAATGTAAAAAAACAAAACAAAGCAAAACAAAAAAACCCAAAACAAAAAAAACCCTCCAAGCTTGGTTCTGTGCTGCCATCTCTTGTTTATTTTGGGAATAACACCTTAGTGCTGGTCAACGAGAAAAATGGTTGCCTCTGGTGGAATGTCAATGACTGTTGATGGCAATGGTATTTTGAAGTGTATTTTACAATATCTGAAGGTATGGACTGTCCAGTTACCTTGTGACTGGTTTCTGGATGAGGGCAAAGGATGCAATAAATGTGTTTTATGTGCCATTTGTTGGAACTTGCTTTTATCACTATATGGTAAGTTTTTACAAAAATTCCCAGGGCGCTTGGAAAGCATCCGTGATTTGCAGTTCTGGGTTGTAGTAAAGTACTTATGCACATTGAATGCAATTTGCTTCTCATGTTATTTTTAAATGTTTTTACTATTTTTATGGGTTTTACTGGTTCTGAAACAGAACCTGAATGATAGAGGTTGGTTAGATCTCCTATTATGGTTGTTAATTTGTGTATTTTTCCATGCATATAATTTTGAGTTTATGTTATAAAGTGAATAAACATTTGGAACTGGTACATTGAACTTTCTGATATGAAGTACTCCTGTTTATGTGTAGTATTGTTTTTTTGTCTTCAAGTCTGCTATGTCATGATATAATTTTCATTTGGTTAATGTTCATATAGCATATATTCCTGATGTGTATAGTAAATGCACGGATCCTGGCGGGTAGCATCTTTGTGTGTTGTGGCTGCTAGTGAACAAATACACACGGAAAACAGAAGTCCTGTGGACAAAAAGGGATGGCATGGCCACTCTCCGACAGAGAGAGAGCAAGAGGGCCAGAGGCCTGTGTCTGGACAAGCTTTTATTGTTTTTCTGGGTATATTACATGAAGGGTAGCCCTCATTTACTATGCACAGGTTCACTGCAGGGGACTCCCTTTTACAGATAACAAAGGAAAGAATGCTGCTAATTACTTCAAAGAGAAGGATGTTGCAGACTGAGGGGAAAAGTGGTTGAACTCATCACATTCCATACTGGGGAGGTTTAGCTCAGATTTTAGGAAGTCACAGTAAGCCCTTCCTGCCTCAATTCAGGGTGAGGGAGTTTTAGCAAAAGAAAGTCTCATAGCAGTCTAGGTACAATGCAGGCCTGACTCTGCAAGGGAAAACCTCTCTGTGGATGTGGTCCTGCATGCCACTTGCTCCCCACTGTTTTTCCACGTGAGTGCTGAGCTACATTTCCACACCACTTGAAACAGCTCCCTACATTTTCCCCATTCTTCCACTTTAGATCTTTTTGCATATTTCACATAGCTCTCAGTGTTTCATATTAGTTATGAGTGGCTATTAAAACCAATCAATGAATTGATTTTGGCAGAGGATGTAATGTAGGGGCCCCAGTGTTTTTCCTATTTAGTTGTTCCAATACCTTTTATTACATTACAAATATTTTCCCACACATCTAAGGAGAGATCTTTGTGATAGAAAATGTCCATCTGACTTTGCATTTATTATTGGATTTTGTATTCTGTCCCATTAATTTCTCTCTTCAAAGGCCATTCATTCCCCCACTGTTTAGATTAAAGTAGATTTATAACACAGAACATAGTTATGTTCAGTTGTATTTATTAACTTGCTTTTCCAGAAATCTCTTTTCACTCCTCATTTTAATGAGTGTACTGAAAATGAGTTTATTTTAGTTTTAAAAAGTTAATATTTTAAACTGTATCACAATAAATTTATAAGAAAAAAAAACCCCCCCCCCCCAAAAAAAAAAAAAAAAAAAATTATATATATTTAAAAAAAAAAAAAAAAAAAAAAAAAGAAAAAAAAAAAAAAAAAAAAAAACCCCCAAAAGGGTTGTTTTGTTCTTTTTTTTTTTTTTTTTTATTTACAACTTTGGGAAATTGACATACTTATGTATTTTATCAAAGAACACAGTGTTACTTTCCAGTTGTTCAAGTGCCTTTCTTTGGGCATCATTTTAACATTTTGTTCACAAAGATCATGCACATTCTTGCTGAGGTTAATGTTAGGCCTTGTATCTGTTTTGTTACTTTTGGTTCTTTTTGATTCTATCTTTAACTTAGTGTGTGTGTATATATATATGTATTTATTGCTCTGTTATTCCCTCTCACTGTAATAAATTCTATTATTTGTAATCTTTACATTGCTTTTCATGATTAATAAAGGTAGATAAGGTATCATACAGTAATAAAGTTGTATTACTTTAGTTATGTAAAAGACATGTAAAAATAGGCAACGCTTGAAAGAAAATATGAAGAAATTAGGTAACGTGAGGAGTTAGAAAAAATTTTGTTGGTGTTCACCAATGATGAAATAAAATAGGAGCAGGATACTGATTTTTAAGTGAGTTTAGGGTTTGGAGCCCTGGTCTTGTAGAAAGCACGTGTTTTGTAAGTGAGATGGCGCCCCCTCTAGGTTATCTGAGGAACTCACGATATGGCAAATGTGCCCATTTTCGATAAGGGAGATTGTAGATGGTGAACTTTGGAATGTAGAAAGCAGGAGTATTTACTTTTAGTGACGTTATAGACAGTTATTAAGGAGTAACGTGTGAGCAGTAACAAGAAACCTGTGATCCTCGCACGCCTGCGGAGCTTCACCACCGTGACTCAGTCTCCCCAGGTGTGCGGTCCCTTCTGCCCGCTGCGCTTGGGCAGGTGCCGGCTCAGCCTGGACGCTTCCATTGCGGCTCGGGCACATGCCAGGGCAGTGAGCTCCACGAAGGCACGTGTGTCCTTCTCACCAGGGTGTGTCCTGTATTACGCACAAGACGCGCGTGCCCGGGCCTGACACCAGCAAATGCGTCTTCACAGCCACTTACCGAGTGAACGCGCTCCCTTCCCGGGCCGAGACCGCCCTCTGGTCCGTGTCCTCCGTGTGCGGGTGGGGTGCACTTGTCTGGCGCTGCGCAGGGCCTCCCTGCAGACCTGATGTTCCCGCTGGTCCTCTGGTCTCAGAGCCCTTCTCAGACCCAGCCTGTCCCCCCTTGGCCTGCCCGTCCCCCGTCTTCCCTCCCAAGGGCCGCAGGACCGGGACGTGCTGGGCAGAGGATCCCCCGTGGGTAAAGGGGCATCGGCGGGAATCTGAGGGGACGAAGGTCTCGGGAAGAAGAGCGGAGGGGGATCAGGGTGATGCGGGTCCCAGAACTTCGAGAACTTTGAGAGAAGGAGTGACCAGAACGCTGCCCGGTGATGGACCAAGGGGTCAGGGAGGGGTGTTAGGATCCCGGAGGTGCAGGCGGGGCTGCGATCCCGGTGGGTCGGGGTCGGGGTTCTCGAGGCGAAGTGTGGGTCAGAAGAGAAGGGTGGGGAGAGTCTGGAAGGAGGACTGGACCCTGCTGGGAGGCGGCGGGTACTAACTAAGGAGGCTGGACCGGAGCCGGCTGGGGGAGGTCGGAACCTGTAACACTAGGGGCGGGACGGGGAAGGGCCTGCGCAGAAATCGGGTGCATCTCAGAGAACGGAGGCTTGGGGACAGGGACCTGCGCGTGGACGGAGGTGCCGGAGACCGTGAGGGACCGCAGGACGGTTTGGGAGAAGGGCGATGGGGCGGGAAACCGGACAGTGGGCTGCGCACTGGTACAGGTTTGGGGGGTCCTCTCCCCCGTGGGCGGGAAGGGAGAGCGCAGGGGAGCGGCCTCACCGGGAACAGTGCTGTGCGCCCGCCCGAGGCCTCTCACGGGCGGGCGAGGTGCAGCGCGGGTCCGGGGGTTCCGGAGCCGGAGCGGGCGGAGGGTTCACGTGGATGCGCTCTCCAAACCCGCCTAGCTCCCCCCTCTCTTTCCTGGTTGTGAAAGACGAAAACCCCGGAAAATCGGAGTCCGGGGAGCGTGGTGAGGGGGTGAAGGTCTTCTGCTTTCTTCCGCGGTGCGAGAACAGGGGGAGGGTCGCTGGACCCCACGTGCCGAGGCGGAGGCTCCGGACCCCTGAGCCAGGGACCTGCGCACACGGGCGGCCTCCAGCAGCAGGGTCGTTACACGCGCGTTTTTCTCCCCAGACATTCAGCTTGTTTAGGTGCCAGTAGGGAGAGTCAGCGTTTATATGTCAGAAATGCCCCTGGTGAGACAAACGTCCCTGTCCGAGGGGACGCCTCCCCAGTGGGGGTCTGGTTCTCACTGTGTGCTCGGCCGGGGGAAGGGCCGAGATAGAGTTTGGGGACAGTTATGGTCCCCTGAGTGAAGTGGTTGACGGAGAGGGTCTTCTTTGCTGTGGCCACTGTGAGCCGTTCTCCCTAAAGATGAAAGTGAACTTTGCTGTTGCAACAAAACTAGGCGCGTGGCATATGGACTGGAGGAAACAGGCAGAAGGTGTCAGAGGGTAGTAGCTCCCGCCCAACCCCGTTGCTGAAGTTGGGGCCTTTCTTGCCAGGAGTTACTGGGTCCGGGAGTCCTCAGGAGTTGGTGTTGGATGTGACTTGCATTGCTGAATAATTGGGACCACAGCGTTGGCTGCCTTCTTCTGCCCTCTCCTGTCTCCAGTGTGACCCGACCCCAGCGTCCCTGCCCCCAGAGCTGATGTGACAGGACCCCCTGCGCTCTCTGGGAGGGACCTTTACCCACAATGAGGGGCCCAGAGCCTAGGTGACAGGACTGGTGTTCTCCCTGGTGGGACAGTTATCCAGACACACAGGGGCCAGAGCCAGTGTGACGGGCTCCTACTCTGTCAGGTGAGAGCCCTTCCCACGTCCACAGGACTCAGCTGTCAGGCAGGACGCCTGTCTTTCCCAGGTCGGGTCCCTCTTCACTGTGACCAGACCCCACTCCTGGCAGGGAGAGGCCCCTTCCCACACTCCCAGGACCCAGAGTTCAGATGGCAGGGCCCCCTACTTTCTCAGTGAGGGGCCCACCCCACATTCACGAGACCCCGAGGTGATGAAACAGCACCCCAGACTATCCCATGTTGAACCCCCACACACTCTTTGGGACCCTGGTAGATGTCAGAAGACCAGGTGTCCTCTTGGGTGGGGCCTTTCCTCCTGCTCAACACTCAGTGCTGATGCGAAACCACAGCTTTCTACCCCCCTGGCGGGGCTTCTTGTAACTCATGGACCCAGGGCTGAAGTGACAGGACACACAGCTCTCTCTGAGAAGCCCCTGTTGCGGCACTTATGGCACACAGGCGACGGACCCGTCACACTCACAGGCAGGGATGTTCCCCGCAGTCATGGACCCATGGCCTCTGAGCACCTCATGATCACAGGGCTGGTGCGGCAGAGCCCTGTACTCTTGGAGGGGGGCTGTGTTCAGGCTCCCAGGACCCAGAGTTGAAGTGACAGGACCCCCTGCTGTCTCAAGTCAGACCCCTCCCCACAGTCACCAGGCTCAAAGGGGGAGGGTCAGGACACTTACATTTCACAGAGAGGGACCTTTCTCAACCCTCACAGGACACAGGTGTGCAGTAACAGGACACTCTTGTCTCTCATGTGGTCCTTTCCAAACTCAGGTGACCCAGGGCTGAGGTCACAGGACCCTTGGACCCACAGGTCTCAGGTGAGGACCCTCCTTTGCTTATAAGACCCAGACGTGACTTGACATGACTTCTAATGGTCTCTGGTGAGGACTCAGAGCTCATCCCTCGAGGCTTCATCCTCTCTTAGATAATAGTACTCCCAGCAGTCAGAAGACCCATGGCTGACTTGGCAGGACCCCTGCTCTCTGGGAGTGGGACCCTTTTTCAAACTCTGCTGCACACCGCCATCTAGTGTGCATCTTTGGAATAGCAACTGAGTTGAGGCCAGCAGGAAATGCTCTTTTTGTCGTTACCTTGTGGACATCTTGAAAACAGCACCTTTTTCACAGCATCTGCTCCTATCCTTTTTTGCAAGGTCACTTTGAAGCCCTATGGCACCTCGCACCATCACAGCCTCAATACATTTTGTGTGTGCACGTTTCCATTCTATCCCTGATGCTCTTCTGCGTGTGGGGTTCCTGAGTCTTTCATGTGAGTGAGGTTGTCATGCCTATGGACTTCTCAAATTTAGTTGTTTTCATTTGGTAATTTGTTTTATACCTGTTGTATTATTAGATCAGCCCAAAGATACTTGAGGTTAGAGGAAGGATTGTTTCTCTACCATGTAAGCAAACAGTCAGATATTTATGGGAGGTGGATGTGGGGAGTACATGTTTGTCACCATTTACTTAAGTAAGATTTAATAATTTAACTGAAGTAACTTATTTTCAAAAGTGAACGATTATCTGAATGAAATATGGAGCAATGTACTAATTTAGCTTGTGGATATGGAACTTCTATGTAAAGTTTCAGAGGAGGTAATGAAGAGGACCAACATTTTGCCTTTGGCACATTGACTTTAAACTGGCTGTTAGGAAAAGGAAGACTGGGGAATTACTGAGCATTGTCATCTCATTTATTCCTGAGAGATTTAGTTGCCAAAACTGGCTTTGGGAAAAGAGTTTCAACACAGTTCTAGGCAGTAATACTCCTAGCAAGAGCTTGTTGAACCTCTTACCTTACTTCTTATGTCTTAAAGTTTTTGGAAGATAAAAAACCTCATCTCAAGTAGCAAATGTGTGTGTGGTCCTTTTCCCCCTGAAGATGCAGGAACATAATCAGCATCTTTGGCCCCTTTGGCCTTCTCACTTCAAGAAAGGTACAAGCGCAACTGCAAGGCAACAAAGGGTTTGTGGTGTATGTGGAGACATTGCTGTGAGTGATGGAATGTGTCAGAAGTGTTTGTGAAGTTTCATGCTGGAGATTTCTTGCGTACAGTTGGCACATGAGTCAGCAGACCAGGTGCAGTGGAGAGCCATGGAGGGGAGATGTTCACTGAGGACAGACCACATTATGGCACACAGGAGACAGGCGACATACTCAGAAGATCGAGATCCAGTATCAAGAATTGTTTGCACTAGCATGGTAATGTTAATTGCGTTGCTGTTGGTTTTCAAGCAGTGAAATGGGGTTCTGGGGACCCCTTTTGACTGCATTTCCTGAAGCGGTTCTTTACTGAAACCTAAGGAAAACATTGTGCTTCAAAGACAAATTCCGAGGGGGGATGAACTGTTGATATGGTAGAATAATGTGGAATGGGAGAGTTGAGGGAAGGAAAGGGACCACCACCAGCAGCCCCTCAAAAGGCTTGTCTTCATCCAAAGGTGGTGATATTGCATATGTGGTGGATTCCAGAGGGTGTTGTGCAGTGGGAGCTCCTTGCAGAAACCCAGCGGGTTCCTCCCATCAGAGCCACTGAAAGCCGCCTGTGGGAAAGCGTTCAGAATTTGTCAGCAGAAGACGCAGAAGGCACAAGGCCATTTAGCTCAGTCTTTCCAAACTTGTCTTAATGGAGAGAAATTTCCATTCCCTGGAAGACTGCAGAAGGCACCTGGAAGAGTTCTCTCTTCCGAAAGAGAAGAATGTTGCGGGATTGATGAAATGGTGAAGTTGCCTGAAAAGTTGCAGAGGGCTGTGGAACAAAGTGGTGGCTATGTTGTCCAGTCACATTGCTGGGGGAGAATGAAAAGCGTGCTGGTCTAGGTACCTGATGGTAAAGAGAGAAGTAAACTTGTCTTCCAAGTTCGATGTGTTCCAAGCGTCAGTCTCTGCTGCCATCTCCTGGTCATTTTGGGGAATGACGCCTCAGTACAGGTCAGTAGTAAAAGTGGTTGATTCCAGTGGAATATCAATGACTTTTGATGGCAGGGTTATTTAAATTTAAATTTCTAAAAGTGTATTTTTATAGATTTTATTTATTGTTTACTTTTTTTAAGAGAGAGAAGACGGGAGGGGGAAACAGAGGGAGAGACACATCAATGTATGGGAGAGAAACATTGATCGGTTGCCTCTCACATGCCCCCAACTGGGGACCTGGCCCACAACCCAGGCAATGTGTCCTGACTGGGAATCGAACCAGTGACCTTCTGGTTTTCAGGTCAGCGCTCAATCCACTGAGCCACAACAGCCAGGGCTTGATCGCAGGGATTTTTACAAGTGCATTTGAAAATGTCTAAATGTCAGGGCTGTCCATCTACCTTGTCGCTGGTTTGCGGATTAACAGACAGGAGTGCAATTAGCGTGTTTTATGTGACATTTCTTGGATCTGGTTGTGTAGTGTGATAGAGTCGGGTTCTACAATTTCCAGGCATGCTTGAAAATTGTCATTTGCTTTGTTGCAGCTTTCTTAAACCACGCAGAGGTAAAATTTATTTGAAATTCTCCACCAAGAGTTAAAAGAAAGTAAAGTAAAACAGAAGCACCGTCATTTCATGTGTGTGCCCCTACAGCCATGTTGATGGGCTCGTTTCCTCAGCTTTGCCTAGACTGACTTTACTGTTTGAAGTTCATTGTACCAGTAAAAAGCAAAGGAACCTCTTTGCGAAGCCAATAAAAAACAGTGAGTTTCCAACTGTCGGTCTCTGCTGCCACCTCGTGGTCATTTTGGAGAATGACACCCCAGTTCAGGTCAGCAGGAAAAGTGGTTGATTCCAGTGGAATATCAATGGCTCTTTTGATGGCAGTGGTATTTACAAAACCATTAGAAAATGTCTAAATATCAGCACTGTCCAATTACCTTGTGACTGGTTTGCGGGTTAAGGGTAAAGGGAGCAAAGAATGCATTTTAAGTGATGTTTCTTGGAACTGCCTTTGTAGCATAATACAGTCAGTCTTTGACAAGTTGCAGGTGTGCTTGGAAATCTTTTGTGGTTTGATTTGTCTCTTTCAGCTTCCTTAAACAGTGATAAAAGTAAAGTTTATTCAGTATTCTCTACCATGGTTTAAAATAAAAATAAAATACATAAAGAAAATGAAATTGTGGCCGTTTTGTGCATGTGGGTTTAGGGACATGTCTTGGGGCTCTTTTTCTTTCTTTTTCTTTTTCTGCCTGGATCTCTTAGTATTTTAGTTTCCTCATGGGTACAAAAACTTGTACATTTCCAGTTTCTGTTTCTAACATGCGTATTTCTGGGTGAAAATTTCTTTCTTAAATCGTGGCACGTAGTATGTTGAGCATATTTCAGTTAAAGTTATTTTGTATCTCAAAGAGTGGTGCACTTTGGAGATTATTTAGGTGTCTGTTTCATGAATACCAAACAACAGAACTTTCTGGTCACCCACCTTCAGTGAATTCTAGCTTCAGTGGTATGAGAGCAAAAAACACAGTGTGTATGATTTCCACGCTGCAATGCTTGTTGAAGCCTCCTTTCACACCAGGTTGGCTAAAAAGTCAGTTCAGTCCCTCACCACCTCCACCTTCACTCTCCCATCATGTGGACTCTGGTTCACGTATTTGTCTTTAACTTTATTTGAAACCCTTTGGTTACATTGTATCATGACAGATGTCCTATCAGCATGCATTAAAAAAAAACAACTCCTCAGAAGTGTTGAGTGTGTGGCCATTTTTATACTGAAGATGGATGAATAGAAGTCATATTTTCAGTATATCACGCTGCGGCATATCAAGAGAGTTAAATGTCAGTTGAATGGATTACCAGATTTGTGCCACGTAGAAGAAGGTATTATGACAGCTTGAACGTGTCAGAAGTGGTTTGTAAAATTTCTCGTTGGAGATTTCTTGTGTGAGGGTTCCCCACACATCAGATGGACCAGTCACAGTCGATAGCCATCCAGTCCAGACGTTCATCAAAGAGAGACCACATTATGCCATGCGGGAGACAGGCAACATAGTCAAAAACCCTTAAGCAAGCATCAAAAATTATTTCCACCAGTATGGTTACATTAATTGCTTTGATGTTTGGGTTCACAGAAGTTAAGGGGGGAGGAGGAAGGATCCCTGCCTGACCACATTTTGACATCAAATTGTCTGCTCATATGTGAGAAAAATGTTATGTTTCCAAGACATTGTGGACACGGGGGTGAATCGTTGATATTTGACACTAATGTGGAACGGGAGAGATGGTGGGAACACGAAGGGAGTGCCCTTCATCAGGGCCAGCAGCCACTTCGAAGAGTGGTCTGTACCCAAAGAAGGTGATGCTGTGGACATGGTGGGATCACTAGGCAGTCCTGTACTAGGAGCTCCTTGCCGTATACCAAGTGTTTACTTCCAAAGTTCTGCTCCCCATTGGACCAGTGGAACTCACTGCCCCAGGGGAAGAGTCCTGAATTTGTCAGCAGAAGATGTGTAATCAATCATCCATCAGGAAAAGGGAGAGAACAGGTTTCTCTTTGGTGACCAGGGGAAAACGGTTCCAGCCTGGCGGGGCAGTCCTGATTCATCCACAGTGCTCATAAGACATTGTATCCTCAGACTGCCAGGTATTTCAGCAGCCTTTCTTAAATTCTCTTAGTGGAGAAAATTTCTGGTCCATGGAAGACTTAGAAGGCACCTGGAAGAGTTCTGTGCTCCAAAAGATAACAATGTTGTGGGCAGATGGAATGGTGAAATGGGCCGAGTGATAGCAGAGGACAATGGAAGTAAATGATGAAACCACAGACTACTCACATTATTGAGGACAATGAAAAAATGTGCCTGTCATTGCATCTTACTGGAAAAAGTGAAGGAACCTTGTGGCCAAGCCCACAGTACAGTATGTGTTCTAAGTGTCGGTCTTTGCTGCTATCTCGTGGCCGTTTTGGGGAATGACATGTTAGTTTAGGTCAGCAGGAAAAGTGGTTGATTCCAGTTAAATATCAACGACTTTTGATGGCAGTGGTATTTACAAGTGCATTGGAAAACATCTAAATGTCAGGACTATACAGTTACCTTGTGACTAGTCTCCAGAGTAATGGCCAATGGAGGAATAAGCGTGTTTTATGGGACGTTTCTTGGAAGTGGCTTTGTAGCATAATACAGGGAGGTGTTTACAAGTGCCAAGTGTGCCTGAAAGTGGTTGTAATTTGCTTAATTTGCTTTGTCTGTTGCAGCTTCCTAAAACAATGTGGAGGTAAAATTTATATATAATGCTGCTACAAGAGACACAAAAAAGCAAAGTAAAATACCAGCGCCATCATTGTCTGTACCTGCCCTTTGGGACATGTCTACAGGCTCATTTCTTCCCTTTCCCTGGACTTCGTCTACTATTTTAGGTTCCTGGTATGGGTGCAAAACATGTGCATTTCCAGGGTCTGTTTCTAAGCTGTGCATTCAAAGGTGAAGATTTTTTTCTCAAGTTTTGGTATGGAGCACCTTTACCATCACTCAGGTCCAGTTACTTTGTAATTCCAATGGCAGTTTATTTCAGAGGTTCTTTAGGAGTTTATTTCAGAAGTCCCAAAGAACAGAACTTTCTAGTCATCTATTCTCAGTGAATACTGCTTCAGTGCTATGAGGGCAAAAACATTTTGTATAGTATTTCGAGGCTGCGATGCTGGTTGAAACTTGCTTTAAATGGGGCTGGTAAAAATGTCAGTTCAGCCCCCCCCCCCCCACCGCCACACCCCACCCCATCACCTGGCTCTGGTCTCACATACTTGCCTTTACGTCATTTGGAACCATTTTGTTAGAATGCATCGTGACAGCTGTCATACCAGCTTGCATTAAAGAAATCTCATCACAACTGGAGAATGTGTCTGTGTGGCCATTTTCACCCTGAAGATGGAAGAACATAAGCAACATTTTCAGCCCCTTAGACTTTATCATTTCAAGAAAGGTCCAAGTGGAAGTGTAAGGCAAAGAAAGATTTTTTGGGGTGTGTTTGGAGACATTGCTGTGAGTGATGGAACGTGTCACAAGTGTATTTTCAAGTTTCATTCTGGAGATTTGTGGTGTGCAGTTGCTCCATGGGTCTGACAGAACAGTTGAAGTGGAGAGTCATCCATGGCAGATGTTTACTGAAGACAGACCATGGTGTGGCTTTCTAGAGAAAGGCAACAGAATCAAAGTATCCTAATCAAGCATTGACAATCATTTGCACCAGCATAGTTAAGTTAGTCACCCTGATGTCTGGGTTCCACAGAAATTAGGCGGGTACAAGGAGGGGGCCCATCTAGAACACATATCCACATGTGGTTCTCTACTGAAATGTAAGGAAAACATTTTGTTTCCAGAATAAATCGTGAGGGGTGATGAATGGTTTATGTGTTAGAATAACGTGGAGTGGGAGAGATTGAGGGTCAGCTAAGGAAGCAACACCAGGCCCCTCCAAAGGGTGGTCTTCATCCGAGAGAGGTGATGTTGCCCTTGTGGTGGTTTCTGGAGGGGGTCCTGCAGAAGGAGTTCCTTGTAGAAAGCTGGCAGGTGCCTTGAAACAAGCACTGCTCCAGGTCAGACCAACTGAAAGCACCGCCTGAGGGAATGAGTGTGGAATTTGTCAGCAGAAGCTTCCTGATAAAGTGAGAATGCATGTTTCTCTTTGGTGACCAGTGAAAAAAAGTTCCAGCCTGACTGCGCAGTCCTGATTCATGCACAGTGCTCACCAGGCCTTGCACCTTCACGTGGCCAATTACTTCCGTCTGTCTGAATTTCTGTTAGTGGAGAGAAATTTCCATTCCCTGGAAGACTGCAGAAGCCACCTGGAAGAGCTCTCTGCTCCAAAAAATAACAAAGTCATGGGACTATGGAATGATGAAATTACCTGAAAGGTGACAGAAGGCAGTGGAACAAAACGGTGACAACCTTGTGCAGTCACCCACCGTGTTTGAGGGAAAATGAAAAGTGTGCCTGTCTTCGCATCTCACAGTAAAAAGTGAAGGAACCTTTCAGCTGAGCCATTTGTGGGAAATAAGTTCCAAGTGTCGGTCTCTGCTGCCATCTTGTGCCTATTTTTGGGAATGACACCTCAGTGCAGTTCAGCAGGAAAAGTGGTTAATTGTAGTGGAATATCAATGGCTTTTGACGGTAGTGGTATTTCCAAGTGCATTCCAAAGCGTCTAAATGTCTTCACGGTCCAGTTACCTTGTGAGTGGTGTGCATTAAAACAAGTCTTAGCTCATAGAGTGAAGTCTTCACAAGTTCGAAGTGTGTTTGAAAATTGTTTGCAATTTGCTTTGTCTGTTGCAGCTTCCTTAAGCAAGGGGAAAATAAAATGTATTCAAAATCCTCCATCCAGAAATAGAATAAAATAAAATAGAACAAAATAAAACAGAATAAAATAAAATAACATCACTATCATTTGATGTACATGCCCTTCTGGACATGTCTAAACACATGTTCCCTCTACTGTGTCTTGGCTTCATTTACTCTTTTCAGTTCCCAAAATGGTGCAACTCTGGTACAATTGTAGGTTTTGTGACTAACCCGTGTGTTCAAAGGTACAGATTTTATTCTTAAGTTTCAGTGTGTAGTATGTTTAGCATCATTCAGTTCAAATTATTTTGTAACTCCCATGGTGGTTCATTTTGGAAGGTCTGTAGATTGGAGTCTATTTCAGAAGTACAAAGCAGAACTTTCCAGTCACTCATTTTCAGTGAATTCTAGCTTAAGTGCTGCCTGAACAAAAAACATACTGTAAATGATGCGATTCTGGTTGAAGCTTCATTTTTATCAAGTTGGCCCAAAAGTCAGTTTGGCCCTCACCACCCTCACTGCCCTGTCCTGTGACTCTGGTTTGCTAACTTGTCTAATTTTACTGAAAAGCGTTGGGTCAGACTGCACTGTGACAAATGTCATACAAATGTGCATTGAAAGAAAAAAACTCATCGAAACCACTGCGATTTTGTGGTCATTTTCATACTGAAGATGGATGAACAGAAGGAATGCTTTTGGCACATTACACTGTCATTTCAAGAAAGGTGAACACGCAACTGGAATGCAAAATAAAGATTGGTGGTGTGTATGGAGAAGGCGTTGTAGGTGATGAAATGTGTCCGAGGTGGTTTGCAAAGTTTCATCCCAAGATTTCTCACACAAAGGTGCCCCACAGGTCTGGCAGACCATTGGCAGTTCAGAGCCATAGAGTCCAGATGTTCACTGAAGACAGACCACACCATGCCATGCGGGAGACAGATGACATACTCAAAGTATCCAAATCCAGTGTCAAAAATCATATGCACCTGCAAGATTACAGTGAATCCCTTTGGTGTTTGGCTTCCCCAGAAGTTAAGCTGGGTGTGTGTGGGGGGGAAACTTTCTTGACCTCATTTCCACATGGGGTTGTCTATGGAAATATATAGAAACCATTCTGCTTGCAAGCAAATTGTGTGGTGGTGTGAACGGATGAAACTTGAGAATAATGTGGAACAGGAAAGATTGTAGGCAAATGAAGGAACCACCAGCAGCATCCCCTCCATACAGGGCAGTCTTCATCCAAAGGAGGTGATGTTGCCTGTGTGCTGATACCAGAGGGCGTCCTGTAGGAGGCGCTCCTTGGGGAAATTCGCAACACGTGCTGCCCCATCAGACCAACCGCAAGCACTGCCTGAGGGAAAGAGTTGAAGCAGAAGATAGGAAAGCCTGGGGTTGAGGTGGGAGTGCATGTTTGTTTTTCTTTCTTTTCTCTTTTAACTTTTTTATTGACTATGCCATTACATTTGTTCTATTCCCCCCTCCATTCCCCTCCACCATGCACACCCCTCCCCCCCGATTTCCCCCTTTAGTTCATGAACATGTGTCTCAAATTCTTTAGATTCTATATTCCCCCTACTATTCTTACCCTCCCCCTATCTATTTTCTATCTACTGTCTATGCTACTTATTTTCTGTACCTTCTCCCCCCTTCTCCTCCTCCCACTCCCCTGTTGCTAAGCCTCCATGTGATCTTCATTTCTATGGTTCTGCTCCTGATCTAGCTGTCCTTTTAGTTTGCTTTTGTTTTAGGTGTGGTTGTTAATAACTGTGAGTTTGCTGTCCTTTCACTGTTCATGTTTTTTTTTAACTTCTTTCTCTTAGATAAGTCCCTTTAACATTTCATATAATAAGGGCTTGGTGATGATGAACTCCTTGAATTTGGTCATATCTGAGAAGCACTTTATCTGTCCTTCCATTCTAAATGAAAACTTTGCTGGATAGAGCAATCTTGGTTGTAAGTCTTTGGTTTTCATGACTTGGAATACCTCTTTCCAGCCCCTTCTTGTCTGTAAGGTCTCTTTTGAGAAATCTGCTGACAGTCTAATGGGAACTCTTTTGTAGGTGACAGTCCCCTTAGCTCTTGCTGCTTCTAGGATTCTCTCCTTCATTTTAATCTTAGTTAATGTAATGATGATGTGCCTTGGTGTGTTCCTTCTTGGGTCCAACTTCTTTGGGACTCTCTGAGCTTCCTGGATTTCCTGGAAGTCTATTTCCTCTGCCAGAACGGGGAAGTTCTCTTTTATTAGTTTTTCAAATAAGGTTTCCACTTGTGACTGTTCCTCTTCCCCTTCTGGTACCCCTATAATTCGAATGTTGGAATGTTTAAAGATGTCCTGGAGGTTCCTAAGCCTCTCCTCATTTTTTTGAATTCTTGTTTCTTTATCCTTTTCTGTTTGGTCATTTTTTCCTTCCTTCTGGTCTACTCCCTTGATTTGAGTCCCAGTCTCCTTTCCATTACTATTGGCTTCCTGTGCATTACCATTCATTTCAATTAGTTTAGCTTTCATGTTTCTCTAATTTGTGACTAAAATCAACCAGTTCTGTGAGGATCCTGATCACCAGTGTTTTGAACTGTGCATCTGAAAGTTTGGCTATTTCTTCATCGCTTAGATTTATCATCTCTGGGGCTCTGAGTTGTTCTTGAGCCATTTTTGGTCTGTTTGCGCCGTTAAGTATGAGGAGCGGAGCCTTAGTTCTTTGCCAGGGTGGGGCCACCCAGGTCGCTGGTTTGTGATGCTGTATGTGGGGGCGGGGTCAGAGAGGGAGCAATGGCGGTCCTCTCCACTAGCCCAGTCCGTCCCACCACTCCCCCTGGTCTGTTTATCGGAGCAGAATTGTGCAAGCCTGCTGCCCTGCGCCGTGCGGTCTCAATGCTCACCTCTTCACTGATTTATCTGCATGCAAATGTGCGACCTACCGCCGACAGCCAGCCGTGCCTCTTAGCTAGCCCGCACCTGTGATCTGCACCTTCGCCTGCTTGCGCACCACCAGGTCGGGATCTTTTTGGTCAACCTGCTCCGCTGCTGGCTTCGCCCCTCTTACCAGTTTAGCTGAGCATTTCGTTGTTTTTGGACTCCGTGTTGTCGATTTTTAGTTGTGTTTATTGTTGTTAAAAATTTGTTCTTAGATTTGGTTGTGCACAGACGCAAGGTGTTTCCACCTATGCCTCCATCTTGGCAGAAGTCCTATTTTTGTGGTTATTTAGAAGTGTACTACATAACTACCAAATAAAAGGACTTTCCAGTCACTCAGTTTTTTTTAAAAAAAAGATTTTATTTATTTATCTTTAGAGGGGAAGGGAAGGAGAGAGGGAGAGAAACACCAATGTATGGTTGCCTTTCGTGCGTCCCCTGCTGGGAACTGGCCTGCAGGGAACTGGCCTGCAGGGAACCTGCCTGCAACCCTGGCATGTGCCCTGACTGGGAATCAGACCGCTATTGTCTGGTTCGCAGGCCCGCGCTCAATCCACTGAGCTACACCAGCCAGGGCTTCCAGTCACTCAGTTTTTTGTAAATTTTAGCTTAAGTGCAATGAGAGCACTTAGAGAAACATCGTATATACTTTCAATGCTGTGATGCTTGTTGAAATTGGCTTTTTATTGGCTTGGCCAAAAGATAAAAACTTTTGGGAAGATGTAGTTATGAAGATGCCTGAAAGATTGCAGAAAGCAGTGGAACAAAATGGTGAATACGTTCTTTAAGGAAATTATTGGTTAAAGTGAAAAGTGTCTTTCATTGTCTCTTTACCTAAAAACCAAATGAACCTGTTGGCCAAGCAAATAGTAAAATGTTCCCAGGTGTGTCTCTGCTGTCATCTCATGGGCCTTTTGGGAATAACATGTTAGTGACTGGTCAGCAGGAAAAGTGGTTGAATGCAGTAGAATATGACTGTTGATTGCAATGTTATTTAGACGCGCGTTTAGTAAGTTTTAAATATCAGGACTTACTAGTTACTTTCTGTTCCTGATTTCTATATTAACAGCAATGTCAGAAAGAAACATAGTGTATATAATTTCAGTCCTTTGAAAAATTTAAAACTTACCCTAGCACAGGATGGTCCCTAGGAAAATTGTCCCAAGTGCGGCTCTCTGCTGCCATCTCAAGTGTCACTGAGATGACAAATCTTATTGTCCCACATGTTGGTCATGGCTCGCCTCCTGGTTGTGGCTTCACGGTCACCTGCCTTGCACTTGCTGCCCCCACTGCACTTCGGTGGCTGCAGGCAGAGGAGGACAGTCCGCACTGCACTGGACAGAGATGCTCAGACCTTTGACCCCCTGTGGGCGATGCAAGGCCCTCCTGGCAGCTGGTAGCGCTCTCAGGCTGTGTCTGCTGCTGTTGCCACAGGATTTAACAATTTTAGCAAAGTAACCTATTCTCAACAGAATGATTGTGTTGATGAAATTTGGAAAAGTTTATTAGTTTAGCTTGTGTCCTATAGTTTGTGGGATTGCTTAATAAAAAGTAACATTCCACAAATGCTGCACTTTTCATAAATTTCCTGTCTATCACCCATTTTACCACTATAAGACCCTGTTTCCCCAGACTCCCAAATGCCCTGTACACCTGATATCACCTCATTGTCTGGTATTCATTTGTACTCATGCACATATTTAATACTGAATATCTTGTGTTGATCTGATTATGTTATTTTGATTATTATCCCACTGGTGTTAGAGCTGACAAGGTTTGTGGAAAATAATGACTATTTAATCCCCCACAGTTTTGAAAAGCTGACGATGTGGAATGAATGGTGAGAGAGTGCTAACTCCTGAACCTGTTGAAGCTGAGAGATCATGGACATCTGCCCTCCAAGGTCAGCATCCTTTTTGTTCACTGTCTTTTGGCCTATTGCTTTTGGGTTTGGCAAGATTTTGAAGTTTGCTTTTAGAGAAACAAGGGTTTTATCTTATTGAATCACAGTTTTGTTTACAACGGGAGGATCTGGTTCAGCTCCTGCCTCTGGCCTCTGGCAACTGGGGCCCTGTGTCTGGCTCCAGCTGCATATTCTGGCCATGGCATCCTGGTTACAAATCAGCATCCTGGTTAGAGGTCTGCGTCCTGTGTCCAGGGCCTGTGCTTCAGAATCAAAATGTATTCGGTTGTGTTGTTGCAGGAAAATGAAGCAACCAGACACCGAGGGTTTCTGGAATACGAGGTTTATTAACGTGCACAGGCTCAGAGGAGGAAGTCTCCAAATTCTGAGTCTCGAACAAAGGGAAAGCAACCGTTTTATAGAGCTGGGGGATAGAGCGAGGGGGAGGCCTGTCCTTCAGACCAAAGTGGGAGATAATTTACAGAAGCAGAAAGCAGAGCGCTTCACTATCTCTGGTATGTAGGTGATAAGCTAGAAGAAACGAGGTAAATCACTGGGCTGTTAAACATCTGGGCTGTAAAAAACAGTCCCCTAATTGCTGTGCTATATTTTAAAATAGCTATCAATTTCCCCCAACATTCCCCCCCTTTTACACTAAACAGCATTTGTGCTTGTTTAAGCATAACAATATTCTTCTTGTAGGAATAAACAAGTCCCCCCCTTTTCCTGGATTCAGAGCATTGATGAGGTTTCTTTTCTCATTTTTCTCCTCCTGTGATCTACTATCAGGGAGGGGTTCTGAGGCCCCTTTCTTCTTCTGGATTATTATATACTTCTTTGTAGAACTACTTACATAGTTCTAATAAAGCAAACAAAGATTCAGAACAAAAAGAATACAGATGGTGTAAAGACTAGGTATTTCCTCCTGCTATGGCCTACAATTTGGGTTTCATTATTGCAAAAGAGCAGTCAGAAACTAAGTTTTTTTTTAACTTAAAATACTTTCATGTCTTTGCTCTTTATTCTCACGGTCCTAACTCCAGGTGCTGTAAATCAAGAAATAGCACACATCTGTGTTTCGGGCCGCTGGCATTGTCAACTGTATCAAGCAGGATCTTTAGTTAATCTAAAGTCATGTGGCATTCTTTTACGGTCTACTGGCAAGAGCTCTTTTGTACCAAGTTTCAGTCAAAGTCTCTCCTGCTTTCTAGGCCACACGGCCAAAGAGGGCACCCCAAAGTCGCATGGGCCTCCTCTACCAAAGCTGCAGGGGTCTGTATTCTACTAAAAGTGTGTGGCTTTCTTCTTCACCTGGCTGTAGGGATCTCTATTCTGGCAAAGCTGCATGGTTTTCCCTTTTACCTGGGAAAGAGGGGGGTTTTTACTTCACTGAAGCCGCATGGCTCTCTCCCACATGACTGTAGAAATCCTCACTCTGCCCCAAACCGTGTGGCTCTCCTCACCTGGGCAGTTATCCCTTCATGTCCTGGAGTCGATCTTTTCTAGCCTCTTATACAGCCCCCCTGCCTCAGGGGCTCAGTCCTTAGTTACATCCTGGGTAAGTGACTTTATCCCCAGTTCTAAGCTTGGCCACACTATTTAATATATCTACAAAACTAGTTAAAGGTTATAGATATGTCAAATAATTATTCTAGAGGTCAGCTGCAAAACCGTTGCTATGCAAAATATCTCTCAATGGCCCTGCTCTATTCGTCCTTTCCCCCTGGGGGGTGAAGTTATCTCAATAATTTTTGGACACCCTGAACTTCGGACTTTATCCTAAATCCTTTCCGGGGCCCCACCCTTGGCTGCACCTTGTATCAATATTCTTCCTTTCAGATTTATATCTACTTTATAATTATATAAAGGAAAATGGACGAAGGTCTTATCTTCTTGTAACTGCTTCAGGCTGGAAATGGATGCTGTCCTACCTACCCCTGGGTCAGGGGTGCCCTGAAAGGGGGGGGTGCAGCACAGAGAGAGTCCTTCCTGTAAGGGGAAAGACCTTACAGGGTCCTTCCTGTAAGGGGAAAGACCTTACAAGCCTGTCACCTGGACGTCGCAGGCTTGGTGTCCAAAGGCTGCCATTACTGGACTGTTGGCATCCTGGTCAGGTTGTATTCTGGAGGTGACAGATTAGGCAAGAAATTGGAAGTACAATTAAATCATAACTATTAATTGACAAAGGCAGATACTTCAGTAAAGAATGGCTTATCTGGAGGAAGGTGTACAAGGCATGCTACACCTATCCAAGACTCTTGGGGCCTACTATACTTTACTCAGGCTGAGGGGAATACATTAGGATTTCCCTCCTTTCAGATTTCTGAGCCCTTTCTGTCCAAGCTATCAAGGCAGAAAGGGGAAAATCAGTTCTAAAGTGAAGCCTATAGACTGCCCTAACTTTTTATCAAGTTAGTTACTTAGTTCAATCAAACCGTGGAGTCTTAGGGGGCGATGACAAAGATGGGTTCCTTAAGTGAGGCCTACATTGTAACTAATTACTCATAGGCATAGGCATACACCCTATGAAAACAGAATATACAGGTTAATTCATATAATAATCCCCAAACCAGTCTCTGTGCCTATGAGACTGTCTTTTGGGGTGACATTCTATTGCAAGGCCTTTCTTGCAATGACATTTACTGTGGCAATATGACAGGTCCTTTGCACTTGTATATTGTACATCTCTGGTGACATCACAACCCTGGTTTCAACTCTTAAATGAAAATAAACTTTTAAGACAGTTAGCTGTGCCATTCTGATTTCTAATACTGAATATAGTGATTTTTCCTTGAACTATAATTTTTCTCCTTAAGATTACCCTCACTGTTATTACAGGGACTACTTTGGGTCCTGCTTTTGATTTTGACTGTTCATTTGCATAAACACACCAAGAGCAGCCTGGATCACTTCTGATCCTTAAGTCTGCTTTGCTGGAACTCACACAGGGAACCTTCAGATTGACTTCTCAGTCTGCCCCTCGGGGCACAGAAGCAGAGCCACACATCTGCCATCTGGCTTCACCTGTACTAGTCGTTTAACTCAAACCCTTGAGCCTCTGTTGTATCTACAGGTTCCTTTTTAGCGATCTTTCAGCAAAGCAACCTTCATTCCTTCCCTGGAAAGGCTGGCTGGAACCACACAACTAACCAAAGTACCAGGCTTTTCTTGTGGGCTTTCGCTAGCTTCACAGGTCAATCCTAGTTCCTCTGAGCTTTCTGGTAATGACCAGAACCCATACTTCCTCCTTCAGGCGTGACATTCCAGTCAAAGTCCTGGTTAACAAAACTACTATTAATGACTGGTCTTATTGGTTTTATGCAAAGAAACCTTACATTATCATTTAATCCTTCAGAATGCCAAATTCTGGAGGGATCAGGTAGGGAGAAAAAAAACCCCACAAAGCTTGAAGGGAAATCTTTCTCCTTCTAATACCTATCAAGATGCATCTCCATGCCTTACAGCTTCTATCACTAACACCACATAATTTCTTTCTAAAACTTTCACATCTCCATTTATTTTTATAGCTTCCCACAGACTTTCTGCAATATTTACAAACCTTCTATAGCCTTTTTACCTATCCAGATTTATCCATAATTCACTTTTAATCCCTGTTCCTTTCTCACACTGGGAAGGACTGTCCTTAAACTCAGTATCTGGCAGCTAAAAGTCCCTAGCACTATAGGCATCTTCTACTAAAAGTCTCTAGATTTGCAGGGACATTTTCCACATTTCTGAAGCTTAGACCTTGCAAACACCCTATAAATCAGATGGTCAGCCTTGGACCTCAGATCATGACCTTCAAAACTAGAGGTGTTCCTATCAGAACCAGTTGCACAGAGAACCTGACTGCTGCAGTGTCCACACAGCAGCAGCATACAGCTCATAATCTGAAAAGAAGCCTTAGCCAGTTCTAAGATGGTGACGCCCATGAATGCTCTGTCCTCCAGGTGGGGCACTCACGTGGCTCATCTATTTTACCTAAAATAGCAGTACCCCGACTCTGGTTCTGCCTACCTGCAAAGGTCCTAGGACTCCGGTTTCAGGAACCCCGGAAGCCCCCAAGGCCCCTTCCTACTTGTGGGTGAGGAGGCACCACAAAGCTACCCCTTCACCCATTGGGGTGGTTTACTGAGGCTGCAGTCACTAGTGGAGGTGGGGCAGAGGTCCCGCCAGCCTCTG